>NW_007260516.1:1014841-1096263 GCF_000164805.1 Carlito syrichta
CCAAAGCCCTCCTCCACTGCCCCAAGGCCCCGCCCCCAAGGCTCCGCCCCAGTCCCGCCCCACCAAGGCCTAGGCGCTCTGCTCCAAGCCCTAGCCCCAAGGTGCTGCACCACAAAAAAAAAAAAAAAAAAAAGAAAGCATACCAAAAATCAAAAAAAGAAAGCATCAGAGAGTATAAATCTCACAGGCAGAGGTAATTATATAGTCAAATACAGAATAATATAACACTGTAATGGTGATATGCAAAACTCATAACCCTAATATAAAAGTTACGAGAAGTATTAAGAATAACAAACCGCAAAAATTTGGTAATGGTTTTACAATAAAAAATAAACTCTGATTTTAACAATGTGTAGTGGTGGGGGAGAAGTTAAATTCAGAGTTTGTGTATGCAGTTGAGCTTGAGCTGTTAACAAATTAAAATAGTCGGTTACAAGATGATTTATACAAACCTCATGGTAACTACAAGATGATTTATACAAACCTCATGGTAACTATAAATGAAAAACATATAAAGCAGGTACACAAAAGATAAAAAGAAATGAATCCAATCAAATCACTAAAACCAAAAAATTTTAAATAACAAAAAAAGGAACAAAGGAGGAAGGAAGGAATAAAAGAACAGCAAACCAGAAAATGATCAACAAAATGGCAATAGAAAGTCCTTACCTATCGACAATCACTTTAAATGTAAATGAATTAAAGTCCTTAAACAAAAGGCATAGAGTTGCTGATTGCATTAAAATAAATGAACAACAACAACAAAAAGCCCCAAGATTCTCATAGGCTGTCTATTAGAGACTCACTTTAGATTTAAGATATAAGGACACAAATAAACTGAAAGCAAAGTGATGGGAAATTATATTCCATGCAAATAGTAACCAAGCATGCCAATGGTAACCAAATGATAACCAAATGCCAGTGGTAAGTAACAGACCTGAACAGAACTTTCTTTCAAAAGAGCAGAATACACATTCTTTTCAAGTACACATGAAACATTCTGTAAGATAGATCACATATGAGGCCACAAAACAAGTTTTACCAGATTTAAGAAGATTGAAATAATACCAAGTATCTTCTTTGACCACAGTGTAATAAAACCAGCACTCAGTAACAGGAAGAAAACAGGAAAATTCACAAACAAGCAGAAACAGAGCAACACACTCTTGAACAATGATAGGGCAAAAGAGGAAATCAAAAGAGAATTTCAGTAATATCTTAAGATAAAAAGGAAAGTACAATTTACCAAAGCTCATGGGATGCAGCAAAAGTAGTACTAAAAGAAAAGTTAATAGCATTAAATATCTACATTAAAAAAGAAAGTGTTAATGAAACAACCTAACTTTACAACTCAAGGAACTAGAAGAAGAACAAACTAAACTAAAGGTTAGCAGAAAAAAATAAAATAATAAAGATCAGAACAGAAATAAATAAAATAAAGAACAAGACAACAGAAATGATCAATGAAACTAACAGAACTAAGAGTTGTTTTTTTAAAAGACAAAATTTACAAACCTTTAGACTATCCAATAAAAAAGGACTTAAGTAAATAAAATTATAAATGAAAGAGAAGACATTGCAACTGATAACACAGAAATCAAAAGGATCATAAGGGGCAATTATAAGCAATTATATACCAATTAATTGGATAACCTGGAAGAAACTATTAAATTTCTAGAAGCATATAGCTTACCAAGGCTGAGTCAAGAAGAAATAGAAAGTCTGAACAGACCAGCAACAACAAGATTAAATCAGTAATCAAAAACCTTCCAACAAAGAAAAGTCAAGAACCAGATGGCTTCAGAGGTGAATTCTAAACATTGAAAGAAGAATTAATACCAACTCATCTTAAGCTCTTCTAAAATATAGAAATTAAGGTACATTCCAAAAATTATTTTATGAAGTCAGATTACCCAGTTCCAAAACCAGACAAATACTATCAAGAAGAGAAAGCTACAGGCTAATATTCTTGAACATAGATATAAAAATCCCCAATAAAATATTAGCAAACCAAATTTTACAACCCATTAAAGAATCATACGGCCAGGCTCGGTGGCTCAGCCTGTAATCCCACTCCTTTGGGAGGCTGAGGTGGGTGGATTGCCTGAGCCCGCGGGTTCGAGACTCACCTGGGCAGCGAGACCTCATCTCTACAATAAACCAAAAAAAAATCAGCCGGGCGTGGTAGCGTGCGCCTGTAATTCCGGCTACTCAGAAGGCTGAGGCGGAAGGATCGCCGGAGCCCAGCAGGTCGAGGCTGCGGTGGCCAGCAGCGGCCACTGCACTCCAGACTGGGCGACCGAGTGAGACTCCAACTCAAAAAAAAAAAAGAATCATACAATGATCAAGTGGGATTTATCTCTGGGATGCCAAGATGGTTCAATAACTGAAAAATCAACCAATGTGATACATCACACTGACAGAATAAAAGACAAAATCCGTATGATCATTTCAACAGATGCAGAAAAAGCATTTGACAAAATTAAACATTCTTCTTTGATAAAAACACTGAACAAAATAGGTATCGGAGGAACTTAGCTCAACACAATCAAGGCCATGTGAAAAATGCACAGCTAACATCATTATCAATGGAGAAAAATGAAAAACTTTCCCTCTAATAAACTGAACAAAGAAAGGATGCCTGTTCGTGCCACTATAATTCTGGAAATCTTAGCTTAAGCAGTTGGGCAAGGAAATGGGAAATAGTATTTATTCAAATTGGAAAAAAAGAAGTAAAGTTATTTCTTTTTGCAGATGACCTGCTAATATATGTTAAAAAAACTCTAGGGACCCTCTCTACTGCTGTTAGAACTAATTCATGAATTCAGTAATGTTTCAAGATGCTATAGAAACATCAGTGATGTTTCTATAAACCAACATTGAGTTATCTGAAAAATTAGGAAAATAGTTGCATTTACTTTAGCAACAAAAAGTAAAATAAAATACTTAGGAATTAACTTACCAAAAAGGTAGAAGACCTGTATACTGCAAATGATAAAAGATTGATTAAGGAAATTTAAATAGGTACAAATAAATGGAAAGACATCATATTAGAATAATTTATGTTATCAAAATACCTATATAACCTAAAGTGATCTGTGGATTCAATGCAATCCCTATTAGAATACCACCTGTATTCTTCATTAGAATAGAAAAAATAATCCTAAAATTCAAATGGAACTGCAAAAGATCCCAAATGGCCCAAGTAATCTTGAGGAAAGTGGCATCACACTTCCTGACTTTAAATTATATTACAAAATTACAATACTAAAAACTGACAGAAAAACAGACATATAGACCAAAGGAACAAAATAGAGAACCCAGAAATAAACCCATAAATGTATGATCAGCTGATTTTTAACAAGGGTGCCAAGAGCACACACAATGGAGGAAAGAATAATCTCTTCAACAAATGGTGCAGGGAAAACTGGATATCCATGTGCAAAGAAATAGGACCTCATCTCACAGCATATGAAAAAAAAACCCCAAACCTCAAAATAGATTAAAGACATAAACACAAAACTTAAAACTGTAAAACTCTAAGAAGAAAACATAGAGGAAAACTTCTTGAGGTTGGTCTTGGAAATAATTTTCTGAATCTGACACTAATAGTACAGAAAACAAAAGCAAAAATAGACACACAGCATTATATCAGGGTAAAAGCTTTTGCTCAGCAAAGGAAACAATCAACAAAACAAAAGGCAACCTTTGAAATGGGAAACAATATTTACCAACTATATATCTGATAAAAGGATAATATACAAAATACATTTAAAAAGTCATATAATACAATACCAAAAATTACAAATAACTCAATTAAAAAATGGGCAAAGGACAAAAATAGACACTTCTCAAAAGAAGAAATTCAGATGGTTAACAGGCAAACGAAAAGTTTCTCAGCATCAATCATTAGAGAAATGCAAATCAAAACCATAATAATGTACCACCTCATACCTGTTAGGATGGCTATTCTCAAAAAGGCAAAAGGTAACAAGTGTTGATGAGGATGTAGAGAAAAGTGAACCCTTGAACGCTGCTGGTGAGAATGTAAATTAATATAGCCATAATGGCACAGTATGAAGGTTCCTCAAAAAATTAAAAATAAAACTACAATAGTTCCCCGTTATTCAGAGTTCTGCCTCCTTTAGTTTCAGTTACCCATGGTCAACCACAGTACAAAAATATTAAATAGAAAGTTCCAGAATTGAACAATTCATAAATTTTAAGTTACACACTGTTCTGAGTAGCATGAAAAAAACCTCACACCATCCTGCGTTGAATGTGAATCATCTTTCTGTTCAGCATATTCACCCTGTATATGCCACTTGCCCATTAGTCACTTTGTAGCTGACTTGGTTATCAGATCAACAGATCACAAGAAGAAGCGTGAGTAAAACGCAGTAAGATATTCTGAGAAAGAGAGAGACATCACACTTACATAATTTTTATTATAGTGTATCATTAAAATTGTTTCACTTTATTGTTATCTATTGTTGTTAATCTTTTATTTTGCCTAACTATAAGTTAAACTCTATTATAGCTATATATGTATAGGACCTGTAGGACCAAAAAAAACCCTGGAATTAATTTATAAATAACTGTGTGTTTAGACTTACATGTTTAAACTTCAGTCGCCTTCAAAGTACTTTCCGTTTGATGCAATACACCTATCGTGACGCTTGTTTCCATTGCTTAAAACAGTTTTTGAACTCATTCATTTTGATGCCTCTTAGTGCTTCTGCTGTTTTTTGTTTCACCTCTTCCACCTCAGCAAAATGTTTCCCTTTGAGGACTTTTTTTCATCTGGGGAAACCAAAAATAGTCGCTTGGGGCGAGATTGTGTAAATAGAAAGTTTGGGGCATGAGCTCATGCCCTTTTTGGTAAAAAAAATCTGCTAAACACTCAACGTGATGTGGGCTGGTAAACTATCCACCGTGAAATGGTCTCATGTGTTGAAAGAATTTCCAAAAAAAAAAAAAAAAAAATTCACTGAAACAGAACGCAGCCTCTCACAACAATGCTAGCTGGTTCACTGATGTTGATGGGTTCCTGGAACACTTACCTAGCAGGAGAAGCCTGTACTATACGGGGCTCGCCCTCCAAAAAATAATTCTCTTTTATTTTTTTGTTCCCCCCTCGCATATACACACACATATTATCCACAGTTTTAGGCATCCACTGGGTGGCGAGGGGGGTGGTGGTCTCTGAACACACTGTACCATATGATCCAGCAATCCCACTTTTGGGTCTATATACAGAGGAACTGAAAACAGGATCGTGAAGGGATCTGAGTTCCCATGTTCTGCACTTTCATGTTCATTGCTGCATGTTCAAGATATAGAAATAACCTAAGTGCCCATCAGCAGATGGATGGACATAGGAAATGTGGCATATGCATAATGGGTGAATATAATGCAATAAAATTTTATTCAGCCTTAAAAAAAAGAAGGAAATCCTGCCATTTGTGACAACATGGTTGGAGATGGAGGACATGCTAGGCAAAAGAAGCAAGAGACAGAAAAAGAAATACTGCATGATCTCATTTTTTGTGGATACAAAAACAGTCAAACTCATAGGTGCAGAGAGTAGGATGGTGGTGGTCCGAGGTTTGGGCAGCAGATAATGTCAGTGAAAGGGTATACAAATGCTAACTATGTAGAGGTGATAGACATATTAATTAGCCCAAATGTGGTGATCATTTCACAATGTATGTCAAAACCTGAAGTTGTATATCTGAATTATATATAGTTTTTATATGCCAAAAAATTAAATAGTCACGAAATAATTTGAACCCCTCCCCCTCCACAGATTCCAGAAAAACCAGAAATAAAAGGATAGGGCTGATGATCTTGCCAATCTTTCTCTGTGGGGGGGGGGGATCTTAAGTTATGAGAAGGAAAATGACTTTAATGAACGAGTGTCCCTTTACCATCTGTCTCAGACAACGTCAGCCTGTGGTGTGTAGAAAGAAACTCATAGATCCACCACAATGGAAGAACCACCTCCTCCCCACAAACAGCAAGGAACCCAGGAGGGCGACAAGGCTTCTACAGACCTGTATACTGCTGTCTCTGGTTACTTCATCTTCTTTGCATGATGGAAAAATACCATCTCTGTAAATTTATGAAAAGGGCAACAAGCAAGAAAAGAGCCAAGATTCCCAGTTTTTTTCTGAAACGTTTATATTTTGTTATCACAAACTTAACTTTTCAGAAAAGCCCATAAACTTCAATTTATAGAAGGGGAAAATGGCATGGTAGAAAGGGCCTGAGAACTTTGATCTCGGCTCTTCCATTGTGGTGGATCTATTAGTTAGCCCAATCCAAGCTGGAGCCTTATACTTCCTCAGGCTATCCATGCTGGGCTTGCCTTGGCCAGTGGAATATGAGTGGAGTGGCACATGCTATTTCTGGGAAGAAGGTTTGAAAGACAGTCTGGGCTTTCTCCATTCTTCTTTCTCTCGGGCACAACTCTAGGCAGTAGTCTAGAGGTGGAGCTTTCCCCACTTGGGTGGCACAAGATGATACAGATGTGCACTGCAGCTGGCTCAGGAGGATCAAGGCCTAAGAGGGAGGAAATATTCTTTGTAGTAAACCACTGAGACACTGGGGGCTGTTTGTCATTGCAACATGACTAATACACAGCATTTTGATTGTTATAGAAGTACACTAGCTTTGCAACAGCTAAGAGATAGTACGTCTTTTAATGATCACAACAATCATAATCATTGTCATAACAGCTAACATTAATCAGTCCTCTCTATGTGCCACGTATTATGTTCAGTACTTTGTAGAAATGACCTCCTTTCTTCCTCACTGCCATTCAATGGAATATGTATTATTAGTTATATGTATTTTATAAACGAGAAAACAGAAGCAGAGGAGTTTAAGTAACTGGCTGAATGTCGCACAGCTGGTGAGGGATGGAGCTAGAATTTGATTTTGTTCACGACCGAGTCCAGAATCCAGGTTCTAAGACAGTTTGTGGTATGCTGTTCCATAATCATCACTCTGATTCTCAAACTTCTCTTCTGTAAAAATGAGGTAGAAATACCTCCTCCACATGGTTTTCCCGGCTCTTGTTGCTGTTTTTTTTTTCCTTTGGTTTTTTTTTTTTTTTTTTTGAGTTGGAGTCTCACTCTGTCACCCAGACTGGAGGGCAGTAGCCTGCTCCCAGCCACCGCAACCTCGACCTGCTGGGCTCCGACCAGCCTTCCTTCCGCCTCAGCCTTCCAAGTAACTAGAACTACAGGCGCGCACTACCACACCCGGCTAATTTTTTGATTTATTGTAGAGATGAGGTCTCTCCAAGTTGCCCGGGCGGGACTCGAACCCGCGGGCTCAGGTAATCCGCTCACCTTGGCCTCCCAAAGTGCTGGGACTACAGGCTGAGCCACCGAGCCTGGCCTCTTGTTACTGTTTTGAGGGAAGGCCTAGATGGAGAAAAGACTTTCTGTTTTTTCCTCCCCTTCCCAGAATAACGGAGGTAGAATCTAAAAACAAATTCCAGAAGGTGGGTGGGACAGTTAAGCCAGTAGTGCATTATCCTGATTTGACCTTTTCTGAGCATATGCCAAAACAAGGATTCAGTGTGATCTGAAGGAACACCGGACAGGATGCGATCGACCACCAGGGCTCCAGAATGACTGCAGCAAGACAAATGAAGGTCAGGATGAAGGCTGGCCTCATGGCTCATTTATAACAAGCCCTTGAGAAGAGTGGCATGGTCTCAGTGTTGTTGGGGATGATTGGGCCTAAGGAACCCAAGAAACTTGTTTTTCCTTATAGTCTAAAGGAAAGCTTGAAGCATGTAGGGCAGGCACTCCAGAAACTCTAGCAAGCAGCCTGGGTCGGTTGGTTCATGAAACAGTAAGTCGATTGGAGAATGTCATAACAAACCACAAACGACCACAGAAATAATTGGGCACAGATTTTCCTCAGATTGTTTAGATATCAGCTGTTCTTTTTGAAACACTCTGAAAAATACACCATACTTGGAATTTCCAAATCCCTAGGGAGAGAATTGAGAGGTCACTATTTTTTTCCTCAGCAATCTTTCGTTTCTTCTATTTTGACAGCATTTTGCCGCACAGAACTGACCATTTCTCTAGTTTCCTAGTGTAAAATTACTATGAATATATGGAATTTGATCCACTCACAGTGTAACAGAATTGATCCTCTCTAGGAGTTTATACTAGTTTTATGATTCTGTTTACCTTGGATTATTAAAAGATGTATTAGAGTGGTTCCAAAGTTAGCAAAATTATCCACCTATCTGAACACTATCAAGTGTGAGTGTGGGAGTGGGAAGAAAAGGAAGATGAAGGGAGATGGGGAGAGAAAAAGAGAGAAGAGAGAAAATATAATATTAATTAATCCTTCGGTCATGGGGACTTTGATATCAATGATCTTTCAAGTTAATATTTATTAATATTAATATTTATTCCAGTTCCTTTGCAGAAGTATCAGCGTCACAAACCAATGAAAATAAATAAGGGAAGAGGGGAGAGGGGGATCAGAATGATGAAAACAGAGTGGCAACACATTTTCTTTTTTTAATTTTTTTTTTTTTTTTTTAGAGACAGGTTTTACTCTGTAACCCAAGATGGAGTGCAGTGGTGCAATCATAGCTCACTGTAGCCTTGAGCTGCTGGTTTCATTCAATTCTCCTGACTCAGTCTCCCGAGTACAGGACTACAGGCACACGCCATCACTCCTGGCTAATTTTTATTTTATTTTATTTTTTGTAGAGATGAAGTCTTGCTATGTTACCCAGGCTGGTCTTGAACTCCTGGACCTAAGCGATTCTCCCGCCTCAGCCTCCCAAAGTGCTAAGATTACAGGTGCGTGCCATTGCACCCAGCTGGGAATTTTCAATTTTTTCCATATAGAAATACAGGTGGTGGCTGTTGTTGTCCTTGATATCTCTGTTGCTGTTGTTCCTACGTTTCCTTCTCCTTCTTCTCTTCTTCTTCATCTTCTTTTTTATTGAATGGTGGCAAAATATACATAAAATTCTGCCCTCAGGAGTTTAAAGGATGGATACACATCAGCCTTGCTGTGCAGCAGGAAGTGGACTCATGGGAAAGTTGGAAATAAGGTAAGCTCACCTTCAGTTCTTCTAGGACCCTGGAGACTTCAGAGTTTCTAATGTACTGTGAACACATCGTAAGCCAAAGACTGCATAGGAGAAGGTTACAAAGTGGGTGATAAACTGACAAAGACGCGATGGACAGTAGAGCCTGTCTTTGTTCAGACACCATTGTGTGGAAGGGGCTGCTTACTGGGATTTGTCTCCTCCACGTCTATGACTGCAGCCATAGCCGTCACTTAGTTCTATCCTCTTCAGGTGCCAGCAGAAACTTCCCATAGGGACTAGGGCTATTTTAATTCCAGATTTTATAAGGTGACAAAAAAATTGTTGAGAAAGCTCCTGTTTACAATGTACTAAGCACTAACCAGAGCATTGGCACGCACAGAACTATAACTCCAGAGCGTGCCACTTCTAAGAGTAACTAAGGAAAATATCTTTACACGATTCCATCTGCATCCTCGTCTCTATGGAGGTCCTGGCTTCCAGTGGTTTTTTAAATTTTATTTTTTGGTTTTGTGCTAACCCATATTGGACTCGTAATGCTAGTTCAGAACAGCTATGCTCATTCATTGCAGAGAATTCTCAGCTTCTACCTTGACATGCTCTTGACATTTTAAAAATAAACATCATAGCCGGGCGTGGTGGCGTGTATCTGCAGTTCCACCTACCTGGAAAGCTGAGGTAGAAGGACTGCCTAAGCCCAGCAGGTCGAGGCTGCGGTGGCCGTGAGTGTGCCACTGCACTCCCGCTTGGGCAACAAGAGTGAGGCTCCAACTCAAAATAAATAAATTTTAAAAAAATCTATTCACATGAACACTTTTTATTATTTTCTTAGCTCTTTCTCACTATCTTGAATTGTTTGTATATTTATGGCACCCCAAGTTTCAGCCCCATGAAAGTAGGAACTTGTTTCCTTGCTATATCCCCACTACTCAAAACCTTACCTGACATATAGTAGGCACTCAGTAAATATGTGTTGAATAGATGAATGTCTTTGTGTGGATTTAGCTATTTTTGTTCCTGTTTGATACTGCAGGTATCTGTGCAGATTAGAATTTTCGAGTGTGCAGTATTTGTCTAAATTTGTATTTTTTTCTTTGTTTGAGTCAGAGTCTCACTTTGTCACCCAGGCTGGAGTGCAGTGGCAGGCAGCTCACAGTCACTACAGCCTTGACCTGTTGGGCTCAGGTGATCCTTCCACCTCAGCCTTCTAAGTAGCTGGAACTACAGGCATGTACCACCACTCCCAGCTAATTTTTTGATTTTTTATAGAGATGAGGTCTCACCAAGTTGCCCAGGCTGGTCTCAAAAAAGAAAAAGGAAATGGACCGGGGGCAGTGGCTCCTGACAGTAATTCCAGCACTTTGGGGGAAGCAGAGATGAAAGTGTAGCCTGAACCCAGGGGATGGAGACCAACCTGGGCAACTTGGTGAGATTCTCATCTCTATAATAAAGCAAAATATTAGCAGAATGTGGTGGTGTACACCTGTAATTCTGGCTACTTGAATTCTACCGAGGCAGAAGAATCGCCTGAGCCCAGCATATCGAGGCTGTGGTGGCTATGATCGTGCCACTGCACTTCCAGCTTGGGCAACAGGGTGAGACTCCGACTCAAAAAAAACAACAAAAGCTTAGAAATGAAGACATTAAACTTTATATAAAATACAACAATGCTAAAAAAAAAAAGAAAGGATGGGAGAGAAAGTCAGTTTGGGAGATAGAATGGAAGAACATCTAAATGCTTTTCTTTACAATTTCACATCATCACATCACTTCTCAAGAGACTAGAACCTTCCTGGGCAAACATTTCATCAAAGCATCAGCTTGTCTAGTTCTTAGAGGAATGTGTGCTATGATAAAAATAGGAGGTCAGGGTGGCCATGAGAGAGCAGGGGGTGAGGTACAACCCGTGATTTTTTATTTAGACCAAGCAGGCAGATGAGTTGAGGACTTCCCCAACTTTAACGTGCATGTGAATCACTGGAGGATTTTGCTGAAATGAAAATACTGATTTGTTCTGTGTATGCGTGCATGTGTGTGTGTGTGTGTGAGAGAGAGAGAGACAGAGAGAGAGAGGCAAAGTCAATGAACTCCTTTCAGAGCAGTTTTAATGAGAAACAAAACAAATAGGAAGAGGGGCAAAAGGAGTGGGAACATGGTAGCAATTAAAGTGGGACAAGCCGGGCTCGGTGGCTCAGCCTGTAATCCCGCGCCTTTGGGAGGCTGAGGTGAGTGGATTGCCTGAGCCCAAGGGTTCGAGACCCTCCTGGGCAACTTAGCGAGACCTCATCGCTACAATAAATAAAAAAGAAAAAAACTAGCTGGGCATGGTAGCGCATGCCTGCAGTTCCAGCTACTTGGAAGGCTGAGGCGGAAGGATCGCTGGAGCCCAATAGGATGAGGCTGCGGTGGCCGGAGCGACCACTGCACTCCAGTCTGGGCAACAGAGTGAGACTCCAACTCAAAAAAAAAAAAAAAACCAACCCCCCCCCCCAAAAAAAACCAGTGGGACAAGCATCTTGAGCTTTAGACTCTATGCTCCATCCTTAGGGCACACCATGCCGATATTCTCTGTTCTTTCTCATTTCATGGATGTGTACATCTTCTTCCCTTGTCTCGAAACATTATTTATTTATTATTTTTTAGTTGGAGTCTTGCTCCACTGCCCAGTGAGTGGCATGCTCATGGCCACCCCAGCCTTGGCCTGCTGAGTTCAGGCGACCCTTCCACCTCAGCCTTCCAAGTAGCCAGAACTACAGGCGTGCACCACCACACCGAGCTAATTTTTTTTGATTTATTGTAGAGATGTGGTCTCACCAAGTTCCCTGGCTGGTCCCGAACCCAAAAGTGCTGGGATTACAGGCTGAGCCACTGAGCTTGGCCCACATTACTTATTTTTTTAATCTGATTCTAAGTCAGAAGGGATATATATATATATATATATATATTTTTTTTTTTTTTTTTTTTTTTTGAGTTGGTTTTTCACTCTGTTGCCCTGGCTGGGCTGCAGTGGCACACTCACCGCCACCCAGCACCAGCCTGCAGGGCTCCATGATCCTTTTGCCTCAGCCTTCCGAGTAGCCGGAACTATAGGCACCTGCTACCACACCTGGCTAATTTTTTATGTATCGTAGAGACGAGGGCTCGCCAAGTTTCCTGCGTTGGTCTCACACCCACAAACTCAGGCAATCCACTCTCCTCAGCCTCCCACAGTCCTGGGATTACAGGCTGAGCCCCCGAGTCCAGCCCACATTACTTATTTTTTAACCTTCACCAGGCTCCTTTATATGTCAGAAGAGATTTCTCATTCAGTAAGATATTCATCAAATGTTTCTATAGCAGGTAGCCCTTTTCTTTTATTAATCTTTTTTTTTTTTTTTTTGAGTTGGAGTCTCACTCCGTCGCCCAGACTGGAGTGCAGTGGCCACTCCCGGCCACCACAGCCTGGACCTGCTGGGCTCCGGCGATCCTTCCACCTCAGCCTTCCAAGTAGCTGGAACTACAGGCACGGGCCTCCATGTTCGACTGATTTTCTGATTTATTGTAGAGATGGGGTCTCACCAATTTGCCCAGGTTGGTCTCAAACCTGTGGGATCAGGCAATCCTCTCACCTCGGCCTCCCAGAGCGCGAGATTACAGGCTGAGCCACGGAGCCCAGCTCTCAATGAACTTTGAAAGTGGGTATAGGAAGTGGAATAGATGGGGGGATTCCAAGAGGGCGATGGACTCCGTTAGAGTGTGTGAGTCTCCCTGTGGATGAGGGTGTGTCGGGATGCAGGTGCAGGTAAGTGTGTGGACAAGTGAGCGTGTGAGTGTCGGAGTGGGGACACGGGAACAAGTGGCTTGAGCTCCCAGTGCAATCCGCAACCCAGAGTTAGGCACCATCTCTGCAACCCTACCTGGAAGAAAGCCTCGAAAGCTGCTGCCGGTGCTGCCTCCCTGCACAGCCTCCAGCGCCAGGTCGGACGGTGGCCGCGGGGACTGCAGAAAAAATACACCCAGAGGAACTAGTCACTGATTCCCAGTGGAGGACAAGACCCAGAGATGCTCCCACTCCCTTTGTCCTGCTACCCAGGTGGAGACAGGCTCTGGCCTGCCCATGTGAACAGCGGAGCTAAACCTGGAGACTGAGGGGTGAATTCAGCACCTCTCTGAGGTTGATCACTGTCAACCCAGCGAGGATACCCTGGATGCAGTATCCGCAGAGGGACAGGCCCGTTGAGGAGATCCAGTGGCTCCATCCCCCTCGCTGGAACACCTGCAGGACGATGGCTGCCACCGGAGACACAGAACCCAGCCTGCAGTGGATGGGAGGGGTGAGTTTTAAGCCGATCCAGCTCCCCTCCCCGTGTGACGCAGGCCGTGAGCGACCTGATCAGTGCACGCAGAGAGGGCTGAACACAGGCAGATCTGTTGGGGGTCGTTTGTAGCACGGTGAGCAGGGGGGCAGGTCTAGAGGTCAGAGCCCTTCCCCTCTGCTGCGAGCCGAGATCAGTGGTGTGTGGGTGACACGGATGAGGAACGCGAAGTTTCATAAACTGCCACAAGAGGGCACTCAAGGATTACAAAAGTGCTTTGGTCTTTCTGGGGTTTTCTTGGTGTGTGCTCTTGTATTATTTCTCTTTCAATTTCTAAAGTTTTTCTCTGCTCTCTCTCTAGTTTACTGGATGCATGTGTATTTCATTTTGTTTTATTCCTTCCACTTCTTTTTTTCCCCACATAAACGAATGCAAACATGTCTTCATATTGGTGGTTTTAGCTTTTTTCCTCTTTTCCCCTCCTCTTTTCTACCGGTTTGTTGGTCTGTTTGTTTATTGTTTTACTTCTTTCCTTTTGTTGCCTTTTCTTTTCCTTTCTGTCTTTCTCAGTTCTTCCCCCCACTCCTTTATGTTATTTCGTACCTAGGGAATATATGTCCCCGTTGCATGGACATACTGTGAGATTGTGAGACGTGAGTCTCAGGGTCCACACCCCAATCAGTGAACACTGTGTTGTGTAGAAAGTTTTTGAATTTTAGCATCCCACAATACACCTAATCCAAATCGCGAAGCTGCAAAAGGACAGCACAGCTCCCCACCCTAACCTGGCTTCAAAATTGAACTAATCTGGAGGCTTTACCTAAGGAAGAATAGGCTATTAAGCAAACAGAAGTGAAAACTATTCCCTCTTCTCACAGAAGTAAAGAGAAAAGTAAAATCCATCACGAATGAAGAGAAATCAGTAAAAAAAAAAAAAAAAAAAACCAAAACAAAACACAGGTAACCCAGAAAGCCCTAGAAAGACAGTGCTGGAGAATACAGACTTTGGAACTCAAACAATGAAGAGTGTGCAGACTCACTGGTCCCAGACCACAAATACAGAGATAAAGGAATGGTTGGAGAAGATGAATAAGAACAAAGATAAGCAAGATGAGAACATGAAAGAATTAATTATAGAGATGCTAGCCATAAAGAATGTGGTCAATGAAACAAACAATAAACTGACAAGCATAGAAAGCAGAATTAACCAAACAGAAGAAAGAATCTCAGAGCTTGAAGACCAAAATATGGAAGCAACCCAATCTGTTACACACATAGAAAGGAAGCTTAAAAAGACAGAACAAAACCTTCAAGAGATGTGCATTTATATTAAGAGGTTGAACTTATACCTAACTGATATCACTGAAGTATAAAAGGAGACTGAGAATACCCTGGAACAAATATTCCATGAGATCATCCAAGAAAACTTCTCACATCTCATCAGAGACATGGCCATCCAAACACAAGAGATTCAGAGGCCCCCTGCAAAGCATAAAATGAGAAGACCAATTCCTAGACACATAGTAATTTGCTTACACAAAGTAGGTATAAAAGAAAAAAAAATCCTAGCTGGGCTTGGTGGCTCAGCCTGTAATCCTGTGCTTTGGGAGGCTGAGGTGAGTGGATTGCCTGAGCCCATGGGTTCGAGACCCACCTGGGCAACTTGGCGAGACCTCATCTCTACAATAAATTAAAAAAATCAGCTGGGCATGGTAGCGCATGCCTGTAATTCTGGCTACTCAGAAGGCTGGGGTGGAAGGATCGCCGGAGCCCAGCAGGTCGAGGCTGTGGTGGCCGGGAGCGGCCACTGCACTCCAGTCTGGGCGACAGAGTGAGACTCTAACTCAAAAAAATAAATAAAATAAAATAAATTTAAAAAAAAGAAAAAAAAATCCTAAAGACAGCAAGAGAGAAAAGTCAGACTACCTACTGGGAAGACCAATTAGACCTATCTACAGAAACACTACGGGCTAGAGGAAACTGGAGTCCAATCTTCAAAGTTCTAGAAGAAACTGGAGTCCAATTTTCAAAGTTCTCAAAGACAAACAATTCCAATCAAGAGTTTCCTACCTAGCTAAGTTAAGCTTCATCAGTGATAGACAATTAAATCCTTCCCAGATATGCAGTCCCTAAGAGTTTATGCTGCCTCCAGATCAGTTCTATAGGAGATGCTTAAGAAACTATTAAGCCATTAAGCACAGAAGAAAGAAAAGAGTGACCATGCTCTTCTCAAAAATGCAGGAAAACAGAGAATCAACACATGATTGCAAAACTGAAAACACATATGTATATCAACCCCAAAATTAAAATAAAACCCATAAACAAACAAACAAAAACAACAACAAAAAAACTTTATAAGAGACCCATGACAGGGATAAACTCTCACATCTCAATTATCAGCCTGAATGTGAATGGACTCAATGCACCATTGAAAAGACATAGAATGACAACCTGGATTTAAAAAATGATCCAACAATATGCTGCCTCCAGGAAACACATCTCATGACAAAGAACACCCACAGACTCAAAGTTAGAGGATGGAAAGCAAATTCAGATGAACAGAACACAAAAGAACACAGGGGTTGTGATCTTAATGTCAGACAAACCAACATTTAAGCTATCAAAAATTTAAAAAGATATGGAAGGACACTACATAATAATAAAAGGTTCAATCTATCAACAAGAAATTTCCATACTAAACGTATAAGCACCCAACTCAGGAACACCAGTTTTTATAAAGTAGCTACTAAGCAAACTGAAAAAAGATATTGACTCTAACACTATCATAGATGTGGACTTGAATACTCCACTAACAACCCTTAAAAGATTGAGGCAAAAAATAAGCAAGGAGATCCAGAACCTCAACTTGACACTTGACCAAACAGACTTAATAGATACCTACAGAGCACTCCACCCAACAACCATAGAATATGCATTCTACTCATCACTATATGGGGCACACTCCAAGATCCGTTACATCCTTGGCCATAAATCAAGAATAAAAAATTTCATAAGATTGAAATACTACCACACATCTCAGATCACAGTGGAATAGAAATAAATATCACTACCAACAAGATTCCCCCAAACTCCACAAAGGCTTGTACACTAAACAGCGTGATGCTTAAAAGCTCCTGGGTCAACATGGAAATGAAAACATTAATTAAAAGATTCCTGGGAACAGATTAAACCAAAGATACATCTTACCCAAACCTCTGGGATGTTATGAAAGCAGTACAAAGAGGGAGAAATAGAAAAATCACAAGTTAGCAGCCTAACAAATCACCAAAGGGAACTGGAAAGGCAAGACCACCAAAACTCTAACTTCAGCAGAAGAATCCAGATCACCTGAATAAAAGCCCAAATATGGGACATAGAAGAAAAAAAAAAAAAACCATAGAAAAAAACCAGTGAAACAAAAAACTGGTTCTTTGAAAGGATAAACAAGATGGATGAATCCTAGCCAGACTGATAAAAATAAATAAATAAATAAAAAGAGAGAGAGAGAAAGAGTGAAAAAGCCCAAATAACAGCAATCAGAAATGCAAAAAATTTGAGTCACAACTAACCCTGAAAAAATACAAAAGATGATCAGAGATTACTATACACATCTGTATGGAAACAAACCTGAAAACCTAAATGGAATGGAGGACTTTATGACATCACACAACCTCCCACAGTTGAAACAAGAAGAAACCAAGGCCTTAAGTAGACTAATAACAACCTAGGAAATTGATTTCATCATAAGAAAACTACATTAAAAAAAAGCCCTGGACTAGATGACCTTCCAGTGGAATTCTACAAAACATACAAGGAGTAGCTGATACCAATCCTATTGAAAGTATTCCAGGCAATTGAGAAAGATGGAACTCTCCCCAAATCATTTTATGAAGCTAACATCACACTGCTACCCAAATTGGGTAAAGACCCGACAAAGAAAGAGAGCTACAGGCCAATTTCCCTGATGAACATAGATGCAAAAATTCTCAACAAGATTCTAACGAATCTCAAAAATCATCCACCATGACCATGGAAACTTCATCTCCAGGATGCATGACTGGTTCAACATCTGCAAGACTGTAAATGTAATTTTTTTTTTTTTTGAGTTGGAGTCTCACTCTGTCACCCAGACTGGAGTGCAGCGGCATGCTCCCGGCCACCGCAGCCTCGACCTGCTGGGCTCCAGCGATCCTTCTGCCTTAGCCTTCCAAGTAGCTGGAACTACAGGCACACGCTACCATGCCTGGTTAATTTTTCTGATTTATTGTAGAGATGAGGTCTACTTCAAGTTGCCCAGGAGGGGCTTGCCCAGGTGGGTCAGGCGATTCATTCACCTTGGCCTCCCAAAGCACGGGATTACAGGCTAAGCCACCGAGACCGGCCATAAATGTAATGTAATTTAATACCTCAAAAATGTGAAAACAAGAACCACACGATTAAAGCTTTTGACAAAATCCAGCATCCCTTCTTGATAAAAACCCTTGAGCACCTAGGCATAGCGGGAACCACAAAACAGTAGGAGCCATCGACAATAAATCCACAATCAACATATTATATGGACAAAAATTGGAAGCATTTCCCCTGAAAACCAGAACACGACAAGGCTGCCCACTCTCACTCCTGTTCAACATAGTGTTGGAAGTCCTAGCTACAGCAGTCAGACAAGAGAAGGAAATCAGGGGTATCCAAATAGGAAATGAGGAGGTTAAGTTATCCCTTTCTGTTGATGATATGATCCTACACCTTGAAAACCCAAGAGAATCTGTCAAAAACTTCCTTGCACTGAAAAAGGGCTTTGGTAAGTCTCAGAGTACGAAATAAATGCAAATACTACTACTACTACTACTACTACTACTACTAATACCTTGGCATCTTCCTAACCAGAGAAGTGAAAGACCTTTACGATAAAAACTATAAAACACTGCTCAAAGAAATCCAAGGAGACACAAACAAATGGAAATATACTCCATGCTCATGAATTGGAAGAATCCACATTGTTAAGATGTCCATTCTACCAAAGGCAATCTACAGATTCAATGCAACACCCATTAAGTTACCAACATCATTCTCCTCAGACCTGGAAATGACAATACGGAAATTTATATGGAAACCTAAGTGACCAAGAATAGCCAAAAAACATTTGGAAAAGAAACAAAGTGGGAGGTATCACACTTCCAGACTTTAAGCTGTATTATAAAACGACAGTAATCAAAACAGTCTGGTATTGGTATAAAAACAGGCATATAGACCAATGGAACAGGATAGAGATTTTGGAAGTAAAACCTCAAGTTCTCAACCAACTCATCTTGGACAAAGCCTCCACCATAAGCACTGGGGAGAGGAGAACCTATTCAATAAATGGTACCGGGAAAACTGGCTGACCACATGCAAAAGATTGAAAAAGAACCCCTACCTATCCCCAGACACAAAAATCAACTCTAAATGGATCAGAGACCTAAACGTAAAACCTCAATCTTTAAGAATCTTAGAAAATGCAGGAGACATCCTTACAGAAATTGGAATAGGCAACCAATTCAAGATCAAAACTCCAAATGCTCACATTATAACAGATAAGACAGATAAGTGGCACCTCATCAAACTGAAAATCTTCTGTGAAGTAAAAGAAACCATCAAGAGAGCAGAGAGACAGCCCACAGAATGGGAGAAAACTCTACATCTGACAAAGGCCTAATATCCTGGATCTATAAGGAACTCAAACATGCAGAAAGAAAAAAAAAATCAAACAGTGCTATTGAAAAGTGAGCAAGATATTCCTAAAAGATTTAAAAATCAACCTTCCATATGACCTCTCAATCCCCCTCCTGGGAATATACCTAGAGGAACTCAAATCACACTATGAAAAGATACCTGCACACTTATGTTTATTGCAGCATTGTTCACAATAGGAAAAACATGGAACCAATCCTGCTGCCCATCAAAAGAGGACTGGATTTAAAAAATGTGGTACAAATACATGATGGAATATTACGCAGTCATAAAGAAGGAAAAAATTACGAACTTCACAGAAACCTGGATGAACTTAGAATCTGTAATACTGAGCAGCCTATCACAGGATCAAAGGACTGAGTATCACATGTTCTCACTTAAAAGTAGACCTTGAACAATTATCATAACACTATAAGAAAAGGATTGGCGGCTGGGCTCGGTGGCTCAACCTGTAATCCCGTGCTTTGGGAGGCTGAGGTGAGTAGATTGAGCCCGCGGGTTCGAGACCCACCTGGGCAGCTTAGCGAGACCTCATCTCTACAATAAAAATAAAAAAAATTAGCCGGGTGTGGTAGTGCGCGTCTGTAGTTCCAGCTACTTGGAAGGCTGAGGCGGAAGGATCGCCGGAGCCCAGCAGGTCGAGGCTGCAGTGGCCGGGAGCAGCCACTGCACTCTAGTCTGGGTGACAGAGTGAGACTCCAACTCAAAAAAAAAAAAAAAAAGAAAAAGAAAAGGATTGGCAGTAGTGAGGATCTGCTGGGGAGGCGGGGGCCACATCTCATCAACAAGGGTACATGCATAATAAATATTTGTATACCTAACCTTGGATTGTACCCCACATCTATCTGTCTATCTATCTATCTATCTATCTATCTATCTATCTATCTATCTATCTATCTACCTACCTACCTACCTATCTATCTATCTACCTATCTATCCATACAGAAAAAAATATATAAAAGAAAAGTTAGCAAAATATATGAATAGACACTTCTCAAAAGAAGACATGCAAGCAGCCAACAGATTCATGAAGAAAATGCTTGACTTCATTAATCGTCAAATAAATACAAATCAAAACTACACTGAGATGCCACCTAACTCCAGTCAGGATGGCCATCATCAATAACTCAAAAAACAACAGATGCTGTAGAGGATGTGGGGAAAAGGGAACACTTCTACATTGCAGGTGGGAGTGTAAACTAGCACAACCTCTATGGAAAACAGTGTGGCGATTTGTAAAAGATCTAAAAATTGACCTTCCGTATGCTCTTACTTCTGGGAATATACCTGGAGGAACTCAAATCATTCTTCAAAAAAGATAACTGTACACACACATTTATTGCAGGACTATTCAAAATAGCAAAAACATGGCACCAATTGTGCTGCCCATCAAAAGTGAACTGGATAAAAAAAAAGTGGTACATATATACAATGGATTACCACAGCCATAAAGGACAAAATTATGTACTTTGCAGCAACTTGGATGGATTTAGAGTCTATCATACTCGGTGATCTATCTCAGAAACAAAGACGTGAGTACCACATGTTCTCACTCATAAGTGGACCCTGAACATTTATCATAATACTATAAGAAAGGGATTGGCAATAACAGGACACTGCCAGGAAAGGTGGGGAGCATATAATATCAATAAGGGTATCTGGTCTCAAACGAGGTGAAAGGGACCAAAGGGAGGCCCAAACTTAATTTGTACAGTGACTACTTATGTCCCTAATCCTGAATTATCCCCTACATCTTTAAAAAAATAGTATGGGTGATGGTATGTCCTAGATTTTCTGGACCTTTGACCTTTCAGATCATGCATATCCCCAACTGTTTTGAAAAATCTTGTCCCAGTCGGGCTCGGTGGCTCAGCCTGTAATCCCGTGCCTTTGGGAGGCTGAGGTGAGTGGATTGCCTGAGCCTGCGGGTTCGAGACCTGCCTGGGCAACTTGGCAAGATCTCATCTCCACAATAAATCAAAAAATTAGCCTGGCGTGGTAGCGCGCACCTGTAGTTCCAGCTACTTGGAAGGCTGAAGTGGAAGGATTGCTGGAGCCCAGCAGGTCGAGGCTGCGGTGGCCGGGAGTGGCCACTGCACTCCAGTCTGTGCGACAGAGTGAGACTCCAACTCAAAAAAAAAAAAAAGGGTAAAATTTGTCAAATGTAAGCAGTTTAGAATGGGAGAAAAACAAAGCATGAATTTAGCCAAAATATGTAAGAGAAAACCACAAGATAATAATCTGAATAATATAATTTTCTTAATCACTTGGTATGTGATAGATATGATCATAATATATGCAATTACATCTTACCAAATCATCACTAAAATGCTGTATTCATTAGTTTAAAGATGGATATTTAATATTTAAGGATGGGTTAGATGGTAGAAATCGTGACCTAGAGAAGGCAACAATTTACTGAGGTTACTTGTCAAGGAAGTGGTGAAGGAGAATCAAATTCTGAAGTTGATTACAGATGCCTTAAGCACTTGACCTTATGATCTGCTGCCAATGCAGTGCCCGATGTCTACAGTCTGCCTTTTCCAATGGCCTGCAATCTCCATGAGAACTAGGGTGTCTGCTCCATTCTTGGCTGTGTCCCCCGCACCCAGAATAGTCTTTCACATAATGTGTACTCAGAAATAATTGTTGAGGGTTTTCAAGATGGCAGATTAGAGGCTTTCAGTGTGCCTCACCCATCTGAACATAGTAAAATAGTGTGGAAAGATCAACACGGTGAACCCCAACTCGAGAAGAAAAATGGATATTCATCAGAATGACAAAGGATACCCCAGATCATAGGGAGGAGAAAGTGGACAAGCAGCCCCTGTGATGATGCTCTCCAAAGAAAAGGGAGTATGACCCCAGAACATGTGATGGTACTAAAAACATACCTTCTAATCAGGGATCTGCTTGACTCAGGCCATGGGAGAATACCCTGTTTCTCTTGGGCCCCAAAGTTGTCTCAGGGGGAGATTAAGAGTTGCTGAGAGGAGAAGACACCCAGTAAAGCCATAAGTGTTCTAGCAAATCTGAGTTTGTGAGGAAGGCATTGTTTTTGACCCAGGACCAGTGTCTCAACAACAATGACTGCTGTAGGCATTTCAGTTTCTGCCTAGAGAAAAGAGTGCTTGCTTTGGTGCAGGAGATGGACCTCCCAGAGGTGCAACAGGGCAGGGATTGTGGCGTTAACCTCATGGTTTGAAGCTGGATCTGGGCTCATTTCAGCCACAGACCAGGAGTGGTCGGGAACCCATAAAACCCATGTTTCCTCCTGGGAAGAGAGACCATCAGCCAGGGTCGAATCTGTGACCCAGAAATGGTCTATGTGTGTCACTGCCTGGGTGCCCCACTCTGTCCCTCTGAGTGGTGGTGGTAGGGGGGGAATACCAGTACCACTGAGAAACACCCAGAATAACAGACTAAATGGCAGAAGTTTCTCCCTTTTTAGGAAGGGTGGGAGAGAAAGTTAACTTGACAGGAGGTCCCTTTCCACACTTCAGAACCTGCAAAACTTCCCCTCCCTCTGCTTCCATGCTTTGGAACCTGCAGCCTGAGCAGAGGGAAAATTGCTGTAGCTGTAATCTCTCTTGAACTGTGGGTTCAGCAGCCAACATCTGTCTGGCAACCTGGAACTGTTCAGCGAGCACCACTGCTAAGAGCTCCAGCATCCTTCCCTGACAAGTTAGGTTAGCATGCTTCAGCAACACTGAGGAAAAAAGGGCTCCCACTCCTATACATCTGGGAAAGCAGTCTAAGTGGCTGGAGGGGCCTCAACCTGCCCCTCTAGTCTGTTGGGGAGGTGTGCCTCACAAGCACCAAGGATCGGGCGGTTCTCATTTCTACACACCTGGATTGGTAGCCTAAGCTGCCCTACCCTCCCTGTGCAGCAGACCTTGTGCGACGAGACCTCATGTGTTCCTCACACTAACACACCCAATCACGTGGAGTAGGAACTTGAGCCATCTCTCCCCCCAGGGGTAGAGTTCTTGCTACTGTGGTGTTCTCTCTGCTCAATGCCCAGACATATCCCCAGATATGTACCTGGAACTCCCACTCTTCTATATTAGGACTTTAACCTTCCCTCCCTTTCCTGAACAGAGAAATTGAGGCAGTGGAGGTCTTGCCAAGGCACATCTTTGGGATTTGGAGGCTGCACACCAGACCCTGCCTCAGACCTGGTGTCTGTGCCTGCCATTGGTGGATCTGCCCAGTTTGACCCTACCCATCTTGGTTCTCTCCTCTGCAGGGCTGAACTGGGAGTTCGGACCACAGTGCACTCCATAGACCAGCTCACTGCTGAGACAACAGAGCACTTCTTCCAGTAAGCAAGGATCAAGTAAATACCCATCCACATTGGCAGTAGCCAGTAGACTACTGCTGACTACTGCTGACGAGGAGGTTGAACAATACAACATAATAGGTAATTTGCTGATACCATCACACCACTAAGGTGCAAAATAAGCCTCCCAAGACCCACATCACTCCAGCCCCACAGGAAGCAGTGAGCTGACCTGTACCCCCATGGCATCACTACTACAACCAACACTCAGGAAAGCCTAAATATACAGGCTGTCTATATAAAAGGAACACATACAGATTTTTTGCCATTGTTCATCCAGATGAGAAAGAGCCACAGAAATAACACTGAAAGTATGAGAAACAGAGTGTTACCCTTTTAAAAGGACTGACCAACTCTTTAACAACTGATCCTAAACAAAATGAAATCCCTGGAATGTCAGATAATAAATTCAAATATTGATTATGAAGAAGATCAACATGCAAGAGAAAGCTCATAGCCAAGATAAAGAAATTAACAGAATAATTTAGGCGGTGAAAGGAGAGATTGACAACATAAAAACAATAACTACAATAACAAAACATGAAAAACTCAATGATGAAGATACAAAACACAGTACAAAGCTTTAGCATTAGGCTATATCAAGTGGAAAAAAGTATCTCAGAGCTGGAAGACAGGTCCTTTGGATTAACCCAGAGAGAAATAAAAAAGAATTAAGAAGAATGAGCAGAGCCTATGAGAAATATGGGATTATGTAAAGCAAACAAATCTATGATCATAAGCATTATGAAGAGAGAAGAAGTTAAAGTAAAAATATGGAAAATGTATTCAAGTAAATAGTTCAAGAAAACATCCCTGGTCTTGAAAGAGAGCTAGACATCCAGACACAAGGAGCTCAGAGAACTCTTGCAAGATACATCACAAGAAGAACCTCACCAAGTCATATAGCTGTCAGATTCACCAAAGTCAATATGAAAGAAAATATTCTAAGAGCAGCATGAGAGAAATGCTGAATCACCTATAAAGGAAAGGACATTAGACTAACAACAGACTCCACAGCAGAAACTCCACAAGCAAGAAGAGAATGGGCACCTGTTTTCAACCACCTTAAAGAAAAAAAAAAAATCCAACATGACAAACAAAGGAGAAATAAAATCCTTCTCCAACAAGCAAACACCAAGGAAATTTGTCACCACTAAACTGGTTCTACAAGAGATGTACAACAGAGTTCTAAACTTGGAAATGAAGCCATGACTTTTGCTCTCGTAAAAGACCACATAAATACAAAACTCACAGAGCCTATAAAGCAACTAAACCTTTGAAACCCTAAGGCAGCTTGTTTACAACTCTATAGCAGAAACCAAACCTCACATATCAATATTAACCTTGGACATAAATTGTCTAATTGCCCCACTTAAAATAATCAGAGAGGCAGACTTGATCAAAAAACAACAACAAAAAAGACCCAACCAAATGTTACATATAAGAGACCCACCTACTGACCAAAGACAGTCACAGACTCAAAATAAATGGATAAGTAAAGATATATCAGGGGAATGAAAAAAACAAAACGAAACAAAAATAAGCAGAAGTAGCCGTCCTCATATCAGACAACTCAGACTTTAAACAACAAACAAGACAAAGAAGGGCATTATACAATGATAAAGGATGCAATTCAATAAGACAGTTTAACTATCTTAAATATATATGTACTGAACACTGGAGCACCCAAATTTATAAATCAAATACTACTTGACCTTAGAAAACATATTGATAGCATATGTTTTCATATTATTCCACAATAATAATGTGGAACTTCAACACCTCACTGACAATACTAGACAGATCGCTGAAGCAAAAAATTAACAAAGAGACAGTGGATTTATTTTATTTATTTATTTTTTTTGAGTTGAGTCTCACTCCGTCACCCAGACTGGAGCACAGTGGCAAGATTCCGGCCACCGCAGCCTCGACCTGCTGGGCTCTGGCAATCCTTCCGCCTCAGCCTTCCAAGTAGCTGGAATTACAGGTGCGCGCTACCACGCGTGGCTAATTTTTGATTTATTGTAGAGATGAGGTCTTGCCAAGTTGCCCAGGTGGGTCTCGAACCCGTGGGCTCAGGCAATTCACTCACCTCGGCCTCCCAAAGCGCTGGGATTACAGGCTGAGCCACCGAGCCCGGCCGAGACGGTGGATTTAAACTGAACTATAGACCAAATAGACCTAAGAGACATCTACAGAACTTTTCACCCGACAACTGCAGAATATGCATTCTTCTCATCTCTGTATGGAACAGTCTCCAAAATAGATCATATGCTTGGCCATAAAGCAAGTCTCAATAAATTTAAAAACATCAAAATTATACCAAAGTTGGACCACAATGGAATACAATTAGAAATCAACACTAAGGAGTTTCAAAAACTACACTACTACATGGAAACTGAACAACTTGTTCTTGAATGACTCTTAGGTAAACAATGAAATTAAGGGAGAAATTAAAAAGTTTGTCTGAACAAATGAAAATAAAGTGACAAAATATCTGGGACACAACAAAATCAGTCCTGAGGGGAAAGTTTATAGCATTAAATGCCTATGTCAAGGAGATAGAGAGATCAGAAATCAACAGCTTAACTTTGCATCTCAAGGAACTAGAAAAACAAAAACAATCTTTACCTAAAGCTAGCGGAAGAAAAGAAACAGCAAAGATCAGAGCAGAACTAAATGAGACTGAGACTAAAACAAAACAAAACAAAAAGCTCAACCAAACAAAAAAACCCAACAATACAAAAAATCAATGAATTGAAAAGTTGGTTCTTTGAAGGAATAAACAAAATTGACAGACTACTAGCTAGTCAAACCAAGAAAAAAAAAAAAAAAGAAGACTCCTATATATTCTATCAGAAATTACAGGGGGCACTGGGCGTGGTGACTCACACTTATAATACCAGCACTTGGGAGGCTGAGGTGAGGATTGCCTGAGTCCACGGGTTTGAAATCAGCCTGTGCAATTTGGCAAGACATCATAACTACAATAAATCAAAAAATTAGCTAGGCATGGTGGCACATGCCTGTAGTTCCAGTTACTTGGAAGACTGAGGTGGAAGGATCACCTAAGCCCAGCAGGTCGAGGCTATGGTGGCCATGAGCATGCCACTGCTCTCCAGTCTGAGTGACAGAGTGAGACTCTAACTTAAAAAAAAAAAAAAGCAACAAAAGAAAAGAAAAGAAAGTACAGAGGTGACAAAACAACCAATAACATAGAAATACAAAAGATCATCAGAGGATCCAAGATGGCCACTGGGGAATAGCCAACCTGAGCCTCTCTTCCTGAGTGAAACAGAATGTAGACCCAGCCACCAATAAACACAGGCACCTTGAACAGTTTTGGACAAATGAAACACCCTGCAGCCTGCAGAGGACTCTTTGAACACCTAAGGACCAAGGAGGAGAGTGCTGAGACAGCTGATATTAAAACCCAGGCATCCCATTCCCACCATGCAACAAGCTCACATAGGAACTGCAGCCCTACCCTGTGTGTGAGAAGGCATGAGTGATCCTGACATAGTCTGGGTCAGTTTCCCTCCTCCCAGCCATACACAGGCCACTGGTCCCACACGAAAGGAGACCTGGTCAGGTCATAGTGGCAGGTGGCCAGAGCCCAACTGAAAGGGGGAACACACCCATGCTCTGAACCACCAATCAGCCCTCAAGGGCATACTTCTTGCTGGCAGAGCCTGGGAGCCAGCTCCCGGGATGGGGAAGTTTGCCTCCTGGTCACACTTACTTGGTGCCTGCTGCCAGTGTCTGGTAGTCAACCTCCCCCTCCAGATCAAGAAGATTTTCCTGCTGGCCTCACATGCCCAAGGCATGAGTCCCTCTGTGGCAGGGAATCTGCTGTTTTTCAAGTGTTGAACATGGTCTTGAACGGGGGAGGGAGAGACATGAAGGCACCTGTTGTTTTTCCTGGTGGGAAGGTTTCTGGGCTGTGAATGGCAAACAGCAACCAGGGGACCCATCCTTTTACCTGGTCCCCACATAATGTTTGCTACAGGGATAAAAAAACAATCTGACTGGCCTGACCATGGAGAAAACTCTGCAGCAGAAAGTCAGTTTGAGTGTGGTGCACTGCCCAGCAAGAGTGGTGGAGTGGAAGTAAATACCTCTCTCTCTGAGTGAACTATATTGAATGACAGGAAAGGCCCTAGGACAGCAAGACCTTATCTAGCTAGAAAACAACAAATCTTAAGAACAACAATAAAGAAGGGTCACTCTTCATAAAAGAGAAAGAATCCGTGGAAAACACCAACAACCCTCAAAATCTTAAAGAGACATCACCTAAAAACACAGCTGTCCATCTCCAAATAATGAAGTCTGCCTAGAATGACCTATCCATGAGGACAGACACAGAATTTGGGTATTGGATGGTTAAAATGACTAAGGAAAACCATGAGAAGTTAGAAGCAAAGATCACCCAAGTCATGTGGGAAGTAAAGGCTGAACTGGTCAATGTAAGAAAGGTCCATTCTGAAGTCCTGGAAATGAAGAACTTCCTCCTGGAATTTCAAAGCACAATAACAGGCCTAGGGAGCAGAATATATCAGGCAGAGGAAAGTCTCTCAGAGCTTGAAGACCAAATTATGGAACTAACCTAGGCTGACAAAAAACAAGGAGAAGAGGCTCAAAAAGAATGAGCAGAGCTTATGAGAAGTCTGGGAATATGTAAAGAAGCTAATTCTACATTTGACTGAAATCCTTGAAACAGAAGAGGAAATTGAGAACACCCTGGAAGAAACTTTCCATGATGTCATCAATTTCCCATATCTTGCTAGAGAGTCAACTAAGAAATTCAGAGAACACCTGCAAGGTATTACATGAAATATCATCCCCAAGACACACAGTAATCATAAAGTAAGTACAAAGTAAGCATAAAAGAAAAAATCCTAAAGGTAGCTAGAGAGAAGGGTCAAACCACTTATAAGGCAAGACCCATTGGAATTGCAGCAGACTTCTCAGCAGAAATCTTGCAAGTCAGAAGGAACTAGAGTCCCATTATAACATTCTCAAAGATAAAGCAATTCCAGTCAAGAATTTTCTACACTGCCAAGCTAAGCTTCATCAGTGATGGAGAATTAAAATCCTTCCCAGATATCCAATCCCTAAGAGAATATGCTGCCTCTAGACCAGCCCTTTAAGGAGCGACTTAAAGTTTTGAGCCCATAAACAAAAGAACATCAGTACCCATCACAAAGCATAGGTAAGTACAGAGTTAACAGAGCACACAAGATCACCCTCAAAATTACTTATATATAGCAAAGTAACCCCTTGAGAGTCTTATGACAGGGATAAACTCTCTCTCACAAATCAATAATTAATTTGAACTTGACTATACTAAATGTGCCACTAACAAGGCATAGAGTAACAAACTGGATAAAGAAACATGATCCAACATTCTACTGCCTCCAGAAAGTCCATCTCACTGCCAAAGACACTCACAAGCTCAAGGTAAATGACTGGAAAATGACCTTCCAGGAAATTGTGAAATAAAAAAGAGCAGGGGTAACTATACTTACATTAGACAAAACAGACTTTAAACCAGTAAAAGTTAAAAATGACACAGGAGGATACTAAAGATAAAGGCTCAATTCACCAGCAAGAAATATCCATTTTAGATATGCACCCAACACAGGAGCACTGTTTTCTTTTGTTTTTGTTTTTGAGTTGGAGTCTCACTCTGTCGCCCAGACTGTAGTGCAGTGGCCGCTCCTGGCCACTGCAGCCTCGCCTGCTGGGCTCCGGCGATCCTTCCGCCTCAGCCTTCCGAGTAGCCGGAATTACAGGCATGCACTACCACGCCCGGCTGATTTTTTGATTTATTGTAGAGATGAGGTCTCGCTGCCCAGGCGGGTCTCGAATCCGCAGGCTCAGGCAATCCACTCGCCTCAGCCTCCCAAAGGTGTGGGATTACAGGCTGAGCCACCGAGCCTGGCTGAGCACTGGTTTTTATAAAACAATTGCTACGTAAACTAAGAAAGGATACAGACACCCACACAATTATATCTGGAGTCTTCAATACCCCCACTAACAGCCCTAGACAGATCATTGAGGCAAAAAACCAACAAAGAGATCCAGAACCTTAACTTAATACTTGACTAAATGTATCTAATAGACATCTACAGAATGTTGCATCCAACAACTACAGAGTATACATTCTACTCATCAGCACATGGAACATACTCCAAGATTGTTTACATTCTCAGGGATATATCAAGCATGAACAAGTTTCAAGAGATTGAAATAATATTAAACATCTTCTCAGATCACAAGGGAATAAAAATAAATATTGCCACCAACAAGATCTCCCCTCAAAACACACAAAGACATGGACGCTAAACAACATGCTGATGAATGACTTTTGGGTCAACACAGAAATGAATTACTAAGATACAATTACAATTGCAGGATATAGAAGACAAAAATATCACAGAAAGGATCAACAAGACAAAAAACTGGTTCTTTAAAAGGATGAATAAGATTGACAAACTGCTGGCCAGACTGACTTTAAAAAAAGAGAGAGAGAAATTCCAAATAAACACAATTAGAAATGAAAAGGCAATGTCACCACTGACCCTGAAGAAATTAAAATAATAACCAGAGGTTACTATGGACATCTGTATGCAAATAAACTAGAAAACTTAGAGAAAAATGGAGGTTTTCCTGGCATCACACAATTGCTCAAGGTTGAAACAAGAAGAAATGGAAATTCTAAACAGACCAATAACAATCCAGAAAATTAACCCAGTTATAAGACCTCTCCCTGCCAAAAGAAGTTCTGGACCAGATGGCTTCTCAGCTGAATTCTACAAGACATACAAGAAGAGGTGATACCAATTTTACTGAAAGTATTCCAGGCAATTGAAAAAGAAGGCATCCCTCCTAGCTCATTTTATGAAGCCAATAGCATCCTGATACCCCAAACCAGCAAAAACTCAACAAGGAAAGAGAATTACAGGCCAATTTGCCTGATGAACATAGTCTAAAAAATTCTCAATAAGATTCTAGCAAATTGTTTCCAACAGCACATTACAAGGATTATGCACCACAACAAGGTGGATGTCATTCTTGGAATGCAGGGCTAGTTCAACCTTCACAGGACCATAAATGTAATTCAGCACATTAACAGGTGTAAAACAAAGAACCACATGGTTATTTCACTAGACACAGAAAAAGCATTCAATAAAATTCAGCATCCCAGTCAGGCTTGGTGGCTCAGCCTGTAATCCCCTGCTTGGGAGACTGAGGTGAGTGGATTGCCTGAGCCTGCGGGTTCGAGACCCACCTGGGCAACTTGGCGAGACCTCATCTCTACAATAAATAAATAAAAAATTAGCTGGACATGGTAGCGCGAGCCTGTACTTCCAGCTACTTGGAAGACTGAGGCAGAAGGATCGCCGGAGCCCAGCAGGTCGAGGCTGTGGTGGCCGGGAGCGGCCACTGCACTCCAGTCTGGGTGACAGAGTGAGACTCCAACTCAAAAGAAAAAAAAAATCCAGTATCCCTTCCTGGTAAAAGCCCTTGAATACCTAGATATTGAGGGAACATTCCTCAAAACAATAAGAGCCATCTATGATAAACCTGTAACCAACATTTTGCTCCACAGGCAGAAGCTGGAAGCATTCTCCCTAAGAATGGGAACAATACAAGGATGTCCACTCTCAATCCTTCTCTTCAGCATAGTACTGGAGGTCCCAGCCAAAGCAATCAGGCAAGATAATCAGGCAGAGCAATCAGGCTATGGGGGTATTTAAATAGTAAAAGAGGAAGTTAAGTTATCCCTCTTTCTGGACAACATTATTCTATACCTAGAAAACCCTAAGGAGCCACACTCATCTAGAGTGTAGGTCTGCTTCCTGTCTGTGGGAAGTGAACTTTTCTTAAATAAACCTTTTCTTCTTTCAAAAAAAAAAAAAAAAGAAAACCTAAAGAGTCAGCAAAACCTTCTCACACTGATAAATGACTTTGGTAAAATCTCAGGCTACAAAACCAATGAACAAAAGACAATTGCAGTTCTATACACCAACAACAAGCAGGCTAACAACCAAATAAAAAACACAATCCTATTTAAAATAGCCATAAAATATGAAATACCCTGGCATCCACCTAACCAGAGAAGTGAGAGGCCCTTACACTGAGAACTACAAAACACTTCTCAGAGAAATAAGGATGACAGAAGCAAATGGAAAAAATCCCTTGCTCATGGATAGGAAGACTCAATATTGTCAAGATGTCCTATTCAAGGCAATCTACAGATTCAGTGCAATACCCTTGAAAATTGCCAACATAAATCTTCATAGACCTAGAAATGACAATACAGAAATTCATATGGAGGAAAAAAGAGAATGAATAGCCAAAGTGATCATCAGTAGAAGGAACAAAGCAAGAGGTATCACACTTCCAGACTTTAAACAATATTACAAAGGTATAGTAATCCAGACAGTATAGTACCAGTAAAGAAATAGGTCTATAGACCAATGGATCAGGACAGAGATGTCAACTAACTCATCTTTGATAAAGCCATCTATAACAAACATTGAGGAAAGGAAACTATATTTAGCAAGTGGTGCTAGGAAAACTGCTAGCCACAAGCAGAAGAATAAAACTGGACCCTTCCTATCACCATATATAAAAATCAACTCAAAATGGAACAAGGACTTAAATGTAAATCCTCAAACTCTAAGAATCTTAAAAGAAAACATAGGAAATAGCCTTCTGGACATTGGAGTAGTCAATGAATTCATGACCAAGTCCTCAAAAGCAAGCACAACAAAAGCTAAGTGAGACAGGTGGGATCTTATAAAACTGAAAAGCTTTTGCACAGCAACAGAAGCCAGCAAGAGAGTAAAGAGACAATTCATGGAGTGGGAAAAGATATTTTAAAGCTATGCATCTGATGAAGGCCAACATCCAGGGTCTACAAAGAACTTAAATGAACAGAAAGGAAAAAAACAAAAACCCATTAAAAGTGGGCAAAAGACATGAACAGTCACTTCTCAAAAGAAGACATAAAAGCAGTCAACAAATATATGAAAAAATGCTTAGCCTCATTAATCATAAAAAAATGCAAATCAAAACTACAATAAGGTGCCACATAACACCGGCAAGGATGGCTATCATTAATGTCAGCTGCAGAGAAAAAAGAACATTTCTACACTGTTGGCAGAAATATAATCTAGTTCAATCTCTATGTAAAGGAGCACGGCGATTTCTAAAAGAACCAAAAATTGAGCTTCCATATGATCCAGCAATTCTTCTCCTGAGAATATACCTGGGGGTACATAAATTGCTCTACTAAAAAGACACCTGCACGTGCATGTTTATTGCCACACTATTCACAATAGCAAAAGCATGGAACCAACCCAGATGCCCATCAAAATGGACTGGATAAAGAAAATGTATATATACATGATGGAATATTATGCAGCCATAAAGAAAAGCAAAATTATTGCCTTCACAGCAACTTGGATCCAGTTGGAGGCCATCATACTAAGTAAACTATCACAAAAACAAAGAACTGAAAACTGCATGTTCTCACTCATATGCGGGCCCTGAACATTAATTACACTAGCACAAGAATGGAATTGGCAGATACTGAGCACTGTTAGAGGAGGGAGAGAGAAAGGAGGGAGGAGGGAGAGGGGCACATGGCAACATAAAGGGTGGTACCTGGTTCACTACCAAGGGGAGAGAAGGCCAGCTTGAAGCCTAAACTTCACCTGCATGCAGCCTACTTATGTAGCAAATTCTCACTTGTACCCCACAGTTCTAAACTTAAAAAAAATCAGAGTCTACTGTGAACACCTCTCTGGCAACAAACTAGAAAACCTAGAGGAATTGAATAAGTTTCTGGAAACATACAACCTCCCAGGACTGAACCAGGAAGAATTAGATACTCTGAATAGACCAATAGTGAGTAAAAAATCTAACCAGTACAAAAAATCTTCAGCAAAAACAGCCAAGGGGCAGATGGACTCACAAAAAAGTTTTATTAGATATACAAAAAAAAGTTGTGCCAATTCTGCTGAAACTCTTGCAGAAAATTGAGGTGAGGGGACTCCTTCCTCATTCTATGAAATCAGTATGTAACTGATATCCAAATCAGGTAAGGACACAATAAAACAAACCTCAGGCCAATATCCTTGTTGAATAAAGATGCAAATATTCTTTTTTTTTTTTTTGGAGTCTGAGTCACACTCTGTTGCTTAGGCTGGAGTACAGTGGCATACTCATGGCCACCACATGCTCGACCTGCTGGGCCCAGGTGATCCTTCTGCCTCAGCCTTTCAAGTAGCTAGCACCACAGATGTGCAACACCAGGCCTGGCTAATTTTTTGATTCATAGTAGAAATGAGGTCTTGCCTGCTCAGGCTGGTCTCAAATCCCTGAACTCAGGCAATCCTCTCACCTCTGCCTCCCAAAGGACTGGGATTACAGGTGTGAGCCACCATGCCCAGCTGCAAAAATTCTTGACAAAATAGCACTCAATAGTATATCTAAAAAATTATCCTTCACAACCAAGTGGGTTTTATTCCAGGGATGCAAGGATGGTTCAATATCTGAAAATCAATAACTGTGATCCACCACATAAATAGAGGCAAAAATAAAAACCATACGATCATCTCAATAGATACAGAAAACAAATTCAATAAAATCCAGCATTTCTTCATGATAAAAACTCTCAACAATCTAGACATCGAAGGAACATATCTCAAAATACAAGAGCCATATGTGACAAACTCACAGCCAACATCATACTTAATTGGCAAAAGTTGAAATCATTCCCCCTCAGAACAGGAACAAGTCGGAAATGTTCACTCTCCCCACTCTTATTCAACATTGTACTCAAAGTCCTAGGAACAGCAATCAGGCAAGAGAAGAATTAAGGCATATGAAGAGGCAAGGAGGAAGTCAAACTATCCTTGTTCATGGATGACAAGATTGTATATCTAGAAGACTCTAAAGATTCCGCCAAGAAACTTTTAGATCTGATAAATTTAGTGAAGTCTCAGTATAAAAATCAATGTACAAAAATCAGTAGCATTCCTACACACCAACAACTCTCAAGCTGAGAACCATATCAAGAGCTCAATCCCATTCATACTAGCCACAAAAAACAAAGAAATAAGTAAGCAATAACAACAATAAAAAGCCCTGAGATTACACCTAAGAAGATAAAATATTTCTAAAAGGAAAACTAAAAAAAACCCACTAAAACTAGACAAATGGGATTTAATTAAACTAAAAAGCTTTTGCATAGCAAAAGAAATAATCAGCAGAGTGAACAAAAAAACCTACTGAATAAAAGGAAACATTTGCAAATTATGCCACAAAGGGATAATATCCAGAATCTACAAGGAACTAAAAAATCAACACGAAAACTGCAATTGTGTCAAAAAGTGGGTAAAGGACATGAATAGACACTTCTCAAAGAAGACACACAAATGATCAACAAACATGAAAAAATGCTCAACATCACAAATCTTCAGAGAAATGCAAATTCAACCAAAATCAGATATCACCTCCCACCAGTCAGAGTGGCTATTATTAGAAGCTCAAAAAACAACAGAGAAGTTGGCATGGTTGCAGAGAGAAGGGAAGGTTCATTCACTACTAGTGAAATTGTATAGTTCAGCCTCTGTGAAAAACAGTATGGATTTCTCAAAGAACTGAAAATTGAATTACTATTTGAATAAAAAATTCCACTACTACGGATGTACTCTAAAAAGGAAAAAAATCAGTATATAAAATAGATACCCATACTCATATGTTCACTGCAGGACTATTCACAATAGCAAAATCATTGAATCAACCTAAGTGCCCACCAACAATTTATTTAAAAAATTGAAATCATGTTCTTTGCAGCAATGTGGATGGAGCTGGAGGTCATCATCCTAAGTGATCTAACTCTGAAACAGAAAAACAAATACTGCATGTTCTCACCTATATGCAGGAGATAAATGACCATAAAGGTGGAAATACTAGATATTGGGGACACCAATAAGGGAGGAGGCCTGAAGGGGGGTTAGGGTTCAGAAATTACCTATTGGGTACAATATTTGCTATCTGGGGAATAAACCACCTGAGACCCAATCCCCACCACTACTTAATAGTTAAGCATGCATATTTACCCACTGAATCTAAAATAAAAACAGGAAAGAAAGTTGTTACTGAATGAATGAATGGTTGGCCTGACAGAGATTATTTGTCCTTTCCATTTATTGCATTATATAGTCTTTAGAATATTAAAAAGGAAATTTGCCCAAAGATGCAAGCTTTCTTGCCCGACCTTGAGATATGTTTCTGAAAACTCCTGTGTGGGGTTGAAACAATGTTTTTCAAACATTTTTCACTTTCACTTCTGCCACCACTCAAAGAGCCTTTTAAGATTTTTTTTCCCCTAAAAGCCTCCCCCATGAAATTTTAATGCCACAGTTATACTGTAAATATGTTATGTATTATACATATTTCTGTGTTTTATACATGGTGAAAGTAAATTTTTTTGGTCTCTCTCCAAGAACCAATTTCACCCCCTTGGGAGTGATATTGCCTTGTTAAGAATGCATGGATTAGAAGAATATTCATCATAAGCAAAACTGTGAAAGCACTTAAAATATGCTTTGTGTTCATAGAGATCTAATGATGCAGCCGAGATTTCCAATTTTCTTTCCATATTCATTCCTCTTCTTTTCAAGCAACCAGTCACAAATATTTAGCTAAGCACATCCCCATCAAACTAAAGAACTGTATTTCCTAGTCTCCCTAGACAACTTCCTTTTGGCTGGCTGAGCACAGTGACACTGAACTGAATAACATTTCTTAGCTTCCGTGATAGACTCCCTTTGGCCACCTGACCATGTTATAGCCAATGAGTTACAAGTAGTGAGAGAGAAATAAATGTCTCCATGAAGCTACAATACCCTGAAGATCTCTGTTACACATAGCTGAACTTAATACTAACTGGTACAAATCCCATTTTCATTACATCTTAAATTGCTAATTAGTAGTTGTATATAATTAATTTATAAGTATTAGGCCTCATACCCTATACATTCTTGGGGATTTCTTTCTATGCCCTTCCGTTCTATCCACCACTTGTAATTGTAATGAGTTTAATAGAGGTGCAAACAAGAAAAAAATAATGACACTTTGTATGCATAATATTTGCTACAAAACATGATAACGACAAAAGTCCACTCACTTTTAATTTATAATTTACAGTTTGTGTGTAGTTGAATTTTGAATAAGGGGGCTTCTAAATTAAGAAAGGGTTATTGATTACTGGAATAATCAGGAGACGGAAGAAACAGAAAAATAGAGAAAAAATGATAAGGTTCAATAAAGTCATAAATGATGACCTCTTCTTTAAATTCATTTAGAAAAGAAAGAAAAGGAGACAAAACAAGGAAATATTTGGGGATTCTCTCAGGGTTGCTATTGATAGCAGGGGAAATAAAGGTCTAAATGTTGAAATCACAGAAGAAAAATTCAAAAACATAAGCCCTTAAAGAAACAGTGGATTCTAGCCGGAGGCTGGCTGATGCTGATTGGGATTAGGCATTCACCCTCTACTACAGGAAAGCCTCTGGAAGACTTGTCATCTGCAAGCTTGGTTACAAAAGCCATCAATTATTTAGTTTAAGAATGATGAGTCAGAGATGACATCTGGAATTGGACTTCTGGTTGTGTGTGTGTGTGTGTGTGTGTGTGTGTGTGTGCGTGCCCACTGGGAATTTGATTGCAAAGTCTTTGAGATGGTAACCAGTAGAATGATTAACAATGAAATACAAAATTGGGCAATAAAGTTGTAGACTCCTTAGAGATTTGAAAATAAATGGCAAAACACACAAAAAACAAGGACAAAGTTTGGTTGCCTTGTGAAGCTTGATCAAGAGAAAACATTTGACAGGATGGAGTGTTTTGTTTAGTTTAAGATTATATAAACACACAGGTTCTTCTCCCAAGCCATGAATCACGCAAAAAAAAACGTTATACATGTTATATGGAAAGTCTGCTTAACAGACATTGTTTAATGTCTAACCACTAACCATTTTTCTGTACTTTTTGTTATCAAATTCACATTTTGGTCAGAGAGGCAAAGTGCCGCATCCCAAAGTTAGCCATGGCCTAACTCAGTTATAGAGTTCCCTTTTTCTTGTGCCAAATTTTCACTTTCCCAGACTCCCTTGTAGTCAGGGGTGGCAATGTGACTTGGCTCTGACCAATGACCTAACATTAGAAAGTCTGCTAGGGAGTATTTGTGAAATATTGTTTTGTTCTAATAAAAATGTAGACATCTACAAGAGAAAAAAAATTTCCCCCTTGCTTATTTTGCCCTGCTTGGAATTCTGGTATGATGAGGTACAGACTGGATCTGTAGTGTTCAGTTTGTGACCTTGGGATGATTCATAGGAAGATACAAAGTTTATGGTTAGAGGAACATAATTATAGAAAAATCCTGGGTTTTTATTTTTATTTTTATTTTTTGAGCCTGGATATTTGAAGACATTTTTCAGCTACTAAATCACCCCATGGGTATCCTGGACAAGGTGTTGTAGGCTTGATGTTACATGAGAAATAGAACACAAAAGTGACTAGCTGGGAGTTAAGAATCTCCTTATATGATAGTAGGACAGGACATGACATTACCCTCTCTCTCAACTAAGTGTTATCAAAGACAGTTAGCCTGCAGTTCTGAACTTCCTTGACTTAGTGAGTTCCTTGTGTTGACACTACTATTTGACATCAAATTTGGGCACATTCTTGAGACATAGAGAAGACAGCAGAGAGTCACTAACTTGTATCCCTGAGCTACAGTATGTCTTTTTTGTTTTTTGCCAGTTTGGTAGTAAGTGAAGGGAGTAGTAAAATAAAACCAGCCAATTCTGAATTATTCGCATCAATGTTTGAACCCAAATTAGTCTTCAGAATCTTGTCTAATTCAAATATTCTCATGTTTTAAGCCTCTGAGAGCTGGGTTACCTGTTACTTGTTGCTCAAAGCATTCCAAACAAATGCCAACAGAAATTGCAAAAAAGATTGGGTGGATTGTAAAGGAGGAAAGGGCCATTGAAGGGAATGGTCAGTGTCCAGACAGCCTCTTCTTATATCCTGAAAATGACATACATTCAAATGAAAAATTACACAAATGAACAACAGTCCTGAATGATGTACAGATATAGAAGAAGATACTATATAGACACTGAACCCAATTCCAGCCAAGTTCAGGCAACAGAACTGGTAGAAATTTGATACAGCAGCCAGAGAGTCAGAAGACCTGGGTTTCACAATTATCTCCAGTACCCATTAGCTGAGTGACTGTTAGTAGATATATCTCACCTCTTGGAGCTCCAGACTCCTTGTTTTTAAGAAGTAAAGAACAATATCCTCTTCATCAAGTTGTTGTAAGATAATTTGGGACGGCTTGTAGTAACTTTATGCCACTCAGTGTACTCTAGATTCTGAGTGATACAAAGTTATAAGTTCCTTTCATATTTGTAATGACTGTGGAAAGTTCTTGGACCCTTTTTTTTAAATTAGAAAACATAGTGTATTTAAAAGTAAATGAGAGAGAGAGAGAGAGAGAGAGAGAGAGAGAGAGAGAGAGAGAGAAGATTCACCTCCCCAAGGTGGGGGAGAGAGTCTTGGAGCCTTTTAAAAAATCACTTAAACATCTTTGGACCGATGTTTCATAGGAAAGGTTTGAACTAGATGCTCATTTTTAACAGTTTGTTTTAGATGTATATGTCTATTTCCATGTATATAAGAATAAATTCAGTAAGAGGATAGAAAAAAATGGGAGAGACTAAAGCTTATAGGAGATTGGCCCTTTAAAAGATTACTGAAGACAAAGCTCATCTTTGTGCCCTCTTTGAAGTCCCACAGAGCCATGACTGTACTTCCACCTTGTAATTGTTTTTGAGGGAGAATTTCTTTTCTTTTCTTTTTTTTTGAGCTGGAGTCTCACTCTGTCACCCAGACTGGAGTGTAGTGGTGGAAACTAGTAGACATTTTAGAGAAATGAGGTAAGCAAGGTAAGTTGGGAAGTAAAAACATATGTAGGAAAATTTTTGATGAGGGTATGGTTGGAAGTATAAATGGGGAATAAAAAGAACAGAGCAATATCCTGTTAGTGAAGGACTGTGAGAGATAATAAAAATGGGGGGGGGGAGAAATTTATGAATTTTTATGAGAATTGGTATTATTACAAATGATATGCATGGATAATTTTACTTCAAAGTTGCAAAAACATACATTTTCTTTCTTTTTTTTTTTTTTTTTGAGTTGAAGTCTCACTCTGTCACCCAGACTGGAGTGCACTGGCACGCTATCGGCCACTGCAGCCTCGACCTGCTGGTTTCCGGTGATCCTTCCATCTTAGCCTTCCAGGTAGCTGGAACTACAGGCATGCCATACCACTCCCGGCTAATTTTTTTTGATTTATTGTAGAGATGAGGTTTTGCCAAGTTGCCCAGGCGAGTCTTGAACCCGCGGGCACCTCGTCCTCCCAAAGCACCGGATCACAGGCTGAGCCACCGAGCCCGGCAAAACATACATTTTCATCTGCTTAACATTTATTTCTCCAAAATGGCTAATTTTGGTGAACCCACCCAGTATATTTTCAGCATTGTGGCTTTACCTTTAACTCCTCATCCTATTTCAGCCCCAAACCTGCTACATCCCTCTTGGAAGCACTGGCTGGGATTCCTTACATAGTCCTAGGTTCAACTGCCATCATCTGCCTACTGATTTATACCAGAAAGCATCAAACTGATCTTTCGGTGAGCAGAGAGCCCTTCATCTCATGGTGAGTGGTTAATAAAACTGTTAATAAGTTCAAGTATTATTTTGAATATGCTACACGTTAATTCACTTAATCCTCTAAATAGCTTGATGAGGCAGGTACTATTATCATTCCCATCATTTTACAGACGAGGATACTGAGGTTAAGAGACGCGCCCAGGATCACAGAGCGAAAAAGTGGTTGAGCCAGGATTCAAGGCCAGTCTGCCTGGATCCATGGATCCAAAACTCATGCTCTTAACCACCATGCGATGTTGGATCTTCTTTCATGAAATTCTGTTTTCATGATGTCTCTTTCCTGCTTCAAGGACTTGTTTTAGAATGAACAGATGCAGTTTTAAGATGAATTGCAAACTCTTTGGTCTGATGTTGAAAGTTATCCCTCAAGTAACTCCACACCTACGCTTTTAATTCTCCTCATGAAGACCTCTCTCCTGTCACTCAATCCATCTCCTCATACAATTCTCTCTTCACAGCTTTCTGCCTGAACTACCTTATAATAATTTTTCCCTTCCCTGAATTCCTCTAGAATTTGAAGTCTGTGTTGGTCAATGTCATAACTGATTGAAGTGTGTTCTTTTAAAACATTTTGGTATTATTATTCTTTAGCTGTGTCAAGAACCATGTCCTGTATCATTAACTGGCTCTAAAAGTTCTCTAAAACAAGAGCCAGATATTCTAAATAAGTCTAAATTTTTCTCATCTCTAACATGACAAAGAATTCCTCAACTGTTGTTCAATTTTGCCATTTTGTCATGTTTCTGGATATATTAGAGTATGCAGCCAAGTGCTGGGAAGAAACAGATAAATAACAGATGTCAGTGAGTTTGACTTGTCCTGAAATCCTGAAATAAACCAAAGATGAGGATTTCTGCCATTTGATTAGGGATTTTGGAAGCCTAGAATCATTCTAGGCTTTAAGTTCTTATTTCCTTTCATGGAAAAAAGAAAGCTGAAAATGATGGGGTTGACTGAATTTGTCGGTCACTCCTGGAGTGCTCATCAGACTTAAGGCAGCCTAAACCCAGGAAGAGATCGAAAAATTGATAGGATTGAGCAGGCTCACTGGTCATGAGATGAGCCTATTTGATTGGCTGTCCCAGAATTAGACTATAGGATAAGTAAAAGCCTGACCAATGAGAAAGAAGGAATGAGAGGGAGAAATGCCATTCAGAGGTAAAACTAGAGGTAGAGGTAGAGAGAGAGAAAGAAAAATTGAGAAAGATTAAACAGAATAGTCAGACTGAGAACTTCCCACCTTCACTGTAGGTTTTTATTCCAGTTGAAGTTCTGGTCCTTGTGTTTTCTTTGGCTATGCATACTTTTTTTATCATTAAATTCATGTAATTAGCCATATGATAGTTAGGTTATACAAATCTGCCTGTGCAAATGGCACTTTGCATTAAAAACAAAATGAAACCATCTTTTCCTTAGAGATGTCCGCTAAGCATCATGTATCTTAAATTAATTGTAGTTCAAGAGAGAAAATTTTATTAGATATTTTCCTCTCTTTTTTAAACTAAAGAAAGTATTTTAGGATAAGACTTCAAAGAATCTTACAGGGGGTACAATACCACAACTCATGCATTATGGAGAATAAAGGATTTTGTCTTTAGAACAATAGCTTATGCAATTAGGACCCAAGTAAATTTAATTACCATGTGAATAATTCAGAGGCAAATTAACTGCAATAAGAAGAATTTTTGTCCATGGTGGCCCTCTATATTCATGCAGCTCAAATTAAACGTGACCTGATCCTGGAACAGAATTTAAGGTTCTGAAATCTTGGCAGTTGTATTCAGCAAATATTTGTTGAGCACCTTTTGTGTGTCCCCACTCTAAAGTCCCCTAAAGCCTTTTGAAAATGTAGTGTTTTTGTTGCCTTGCTTCTGTTTACCCACTTTCACTGGGTCAGGCCTGCAAACCTTCCTTTCAGGGTTTGCTTTCCCTCTATTTTGTTCATCTTTCCTGCAAACCTCTGCACCAGGGGGCAGAAGAAAGGAGCTTCAAGCTGGCAGGAATGTGACTTGTCACTTTCAGGCAGGGTTGAAATTTCGTGGCAGTGCTCCAATGAGTTGAATTCAATAACTATCGGCGGTGGGGCCTTCCTTGTAATATAACTCGTGCCAGAAACTGAGAGGAATTGAAAGAAACTAAAAACACTCGTGTTTTCAAATATCTTATCAAATGGCCCACCCGTTTGAATAATCTGCTCTTTGTGGGACCACAGGTCTGTCCACAAAGCATTGTGATATAAAATAGAGGATGTGTGCTTTAACAGAGGCCCAAAGAATGGCAAGAGGACTGGTGAGAAGCAGACATGGAAAAGGGGCCCTGAAGGTCAAAAATTTTGGGTCCATCTCTGAATCAAAAGAACAGACTATTCATAGTTGAAGGTGAGGGCAGGCACCAAGATGTTACACGAAAGGAGAAAACAGGAGATGTAAGTGTCTGGAAGTAGAGAGGCACAGACACAAATAAGCGAGTGTGTGTTTCATAAAATTTAAAGATTTTTTTGGATGACCAGACACAACACACTGGCACTAAGATGGACCAAAGGCAGACTTCTTTTGTTCCTTACAGCTCTAAAATAAAGAAGACTGTCACACAGGCCCATGCATAGGATTGTACCAGGCTAGCAGCAAGCTGGAGCTACAAAAACAGCTTATGTATGGCCGGCAGGGTGAGGATAGCTAGGTTTTGGGGGCTTCCTAAACACTGATTAATTTGGATAATTACACAGCTCTGGAGCCTAGAGGCTATCCCTGGTTGTTTAGTGCCTGATCTAGGAGTGTAAAAGCCCCATAATTAGGGCCTTTCAGATATATGCTTAGTGGCCCCAGAGAGTGGAAACCTAATAAGGAAAGCAGTTTTTAGTGTGGGGGAGGGGCAAATTGACCTTGAAGGTGAATTGAGAGTTTCTAGCCAGGACTTCAGAACTGGGTCAAGACAGCCTGTGTGAAATATTATATTACAGTGCGTATATGTGCATCGTGTTTGGTTTGGTTGGGAGTGGATAGGTGGAAAGGCATGCATTAGGACACTAAGTTATACAATTTGATTGAGCTTCTGAATTCTGGAACTAGCACCCGCCTCACCCCCTCCCCTGCCTTGCCCTCATCTTGGACTGCGTGTTACACCACTGGAGTCTTGGTTTTAAGGTCTTTGGACTTGAACTGAGTCATGGCTTCCCTGGCTCTCCAGCTTCCAGGTGACTTTTAGTAAGAATTCTCAGCCTCTATAATCAAGTGAGCTGATTCCTCTAATAAATCCTTTCTCACATCGCACTGTCTCTCTCTCTCTAAATATATATCCTATCGGCTTCATCTTTCTGGAGAACACTGACTGAAACATCAAGTGTTTCTCCATCATCATTGTAAAGAGTAAGAACTGCAATGCTAGTGGATACAGTAAATGTTATTGTACCATTACATTCTATAAAAGTAACTGTAATTGGGCAGTGCCTGTAGCCAGTTGGTATATTAAACACCTTCACAAAAGGCTGATCATTCCTAATACTTTATAATACTTTAGTTGTAGAAAGTGACTACAAAAAAGTTGATAAAAAATTAATCTTATTTTTTTAATAAAGGAAATGGAAATAAAAGTAACATTTTTCCTTTTTTGTATGTGTGGGGTACTTTTCTATTTACAGAGCTATAAATATAAGAGTGATAAACCTTTGTTTAATGTTTAAGACGAAACTTTCTAAATAATATTAATTAACTTATGTATTTTTTCCACTTAAATAAATAAAATTATATTGAGCCCAGATCTTGGGGAGCCCTGGACTTCCTGTTAATCGACACTGCACCCCCAGTAGTGTAAGAAATGCAACTTTTTGAGGCAATAATAAAGATGTCATGGTGAAATATAAATAAGGGGATATTGTTACATTTACCAATAATTTTTCATAAGATTTACCTTAAAAATGGGCATATCGGAAATAAAAAGATTATGTGCAATTCTGTAACCCCAGAGAACATTGTTTGATCAATGAAGACTGTAAACATTAAAGCAATAGTATAACAAATTGCAGATTTTATGACTACTATATACTTGTGTTGAGATAAAGTCATGAGGAGAGAAAAATCTCATCTGAGAGGCTTGCAACTTATTTCTGAATGCAGAAATTATTATATTTGCCAAATGGAAAAGCTGTTCACTTAATTTTGGTGGTCCTATTTAGAAATTAGCATGTTTAAAGCCCATTGAGCACCCAAATTTCTAGATGAAGTTGTGAAATAATTGTCTTCATAAAGGCAAAAAGAAGTTTTGCAAAATTTGGAAGGCACTGATCCATGCTGATATTTTTTTCTAGGGCAATAAAGTGATAATTTTAGTCCAACGAAAGCATTCATGCACAGTGGACACAGGAGTATGCCACCCCAATGTCTCCATTCAGAGTCAACTGCTGCAGATGGCTTATAACTGAACCTCCAGGACTTGTCCTTTGCATAAGGGAGCTGCTTCATCCAATGTTAGGTTCCCTGCTCAGAGGGAGTTCCCCTCTGCCTCATTAAGGGATGTGATGGTCAATTTGACTGGGCCACAGGATGGTCAAGTATTTGATTGAACATTATTATCTCTCTGTATTCTGTGTGTATATATATATACATGTATACACACACATGTATGATCTATATCTATATCTATACCTATAACTCTATTCCTGGCTCTAGTGCTCCTGGTGAAATGGTCCAAAACCTCTGTTGATTTTATCCTCTCCTTCTGCCTGTTTCAACTTCTCTCCCTGCTTCCTTACCATTTGTTTCACAGGGAATCCAACCTGTGACAACATGTATCTATATGATGATTAAGCAATTTCAGAAAAAATGTATAAATTTGATAGAACCAAATTTTCTTTTATTGCAAATTGAGAAATGGATTGTGAAAGAAAGAACATGCGCAAGTTTTTCAAAAGTTTTATTTATCTTTTAAAATAAAAAAACTACTGTTATTTAAATTACTACAAACCATAGAAAAGGAACAAAAGCTTCCTGATTTTTTTAAATAATGCTAGTATAACTTTAATATTAAAAGTTGTTCAATATCTTACTAAAAAATATAATTTTCTATATGAATATAGATATAAAAATCCTGTATAGTATTTAGCAACCAATTCCAGCCTTGTATTAAGAAAATAGTATATGGTCTAGTAGAGTTTATTCTAAATCTTAAGGATGGTTCAATGTTAAGAAATCTATCAATGTAACTTATTACATCAACAAATTAAATTAAGAAAGCTAATGATTATATCAACATATTTCTAAAAGTCACTATAAAATTCAAATACCATTTCTAATAAAAATTTTAAGTAAATTAAAAATAAAGGAAACTCTTAAGGTATGATATATACTTATATATATATTTTTGAGTTGGAATCTCACTCTGTCGCCCAGATTGGAGTGCAGTGGCCGCTCCTGGCCACCACAGCCTTGACCTGCTGGACTCCGGCAATCCTTCCACCTCAGCCTTCCAAGTAGCCAGAATTACAGGCGCGCACAACCACACCCGGGTAATTTTTTTACTTTATTATAGAGATGAGGTCTCGCCTGCCCAGGCGGGTCTCGAACCCGCAGGCTCAGGCAATCCACTCACCTCAGCCTCCCAAAGGCGCGGGATTACAGGCTGAGCCACCGAGCCCAGCTTACTTATATATTTTTTAGCGAAAACTTACTATTAAACATCATAATAAATTATGAAATATTGAATATTCATTAAAAATAGAAATAATTTATCATTGAATTTAATTTGTAGTAAAATTGATCACACTTTTCTATTCCTACTGGTCTATGACATTCCCCTAGTGTAGTGATTGCAAGGATATATTTAAACATCTATTTGTCTTATTTGACCGAGGCTTCCTAGAGGCAGGTATATGCCTTAGAAATTTGTGTATAGGCCGGGCTCAGTGGCTCAGCCTGTAATCCCAGTACTTTGGGAGACGAAGGCGAGAGGATTGCCTGAGTCTGTGGGTTCAAGACCCGCCAGGGCAACTTGGACAGACCTCGTCTCTACAACAAATAAAAAACTAGCCGGACATGGTAGTGCATATCCGTAGTTCCGGCTCCTTGGAAGGCTGAGGCGGAAGGATCGCTGGAGCCCAGCAGGTCCAGGCTGCGGTGGCTGGGAGCAGCCACTGCACTCCAGTCTGGGTGACAGAGTGAGACTCCAACTCAAAAAAAAAAAAAAAAAAAGAAAGAAAGATAGAAAGAAATTTGTGTATCCTTAGTTCCTAACACAGTTTCTGGCACAAGAAATTTCTTGGAATGAATATAATATAGCATTTTGTATTTTGCAAAAGACCATTTTTTCTTTCCCACAAGGTGATCATTTCATTTTGATTTACGTATGAAATACTGAACACACCATGAAAACAATTTGAAAAAACTGTTTCGAAAAAGAACTACCAAAGAATCATATTTGAATCAGAAGTCAAAGACCAAAGAACCCAAACATTTTTATAGTTATGTCTTCTTGAGATTTAAAAATCTCACATCGTTTCGTCATGATCATTCTTGAAGTCCCTTCCATCATTTTTCTAGGATTTATTCATTATATTTAGAAGTTGAGCCGTGAACAGCTTGGAAATAAAGTTGTACAAGTCACTTGGGTTAAGTTATACACCTTAGAAACCACAACAAGATTAAAACAAACAAAAAAATGAAAAGTCAAAAATGACTTGGGAAATACTTTTCTAAAAGGAATTTTAGTTTCATGTTCTTGCCACCTTCAAAAACCCAAACCAAATTTTCTTCAAATATGTTTTTCTTTTAAAATTGTTGTTTAGGTCCGAGGACATCGATATATTTAACATCTCTGGAACCCTGAGTTATTTCACTTGGTATTCGTAGGAGGCCGGGTCCCTCCCCCTGCAACTTGCTGCTTGGTCTTCAGAAGCAGATACCTCCTTCTTGTTTTGTCTTTGTCTCAAGAGACAATATGTTTATTACCCTGAGATGGAAAACAGAGGATGGGCATTCAGGATCCCACACTAGAAGGATGGCCTACTCCTGAGTTTATTCACTCATTTATTTACTTAACAAGTACTTATGAAGCCCAGAAGCTGGAGTGAGGACAGAGTGAAAGGGCATGGACCCCACACACAGGAATTGATAGGCACCATTCCCCTTCTTCGTTTTCTTTATCTTTTTCCTGCTTATGCTGTGTGCTTCTCATTAGTATCCTTTGGGAGCAAGAAGGAAGCAAAAAGCCACATCCTTACATCAATAATCTAATTACTCTCAAGGCTGACTTAAAGAAGTAAACATTTCCTTTCATTTTCCCCTCTCATCTCTCTCTCCCTACCTAGCTACTGTGTATCATATCTATTGTATGTACGTACATATCTATTATCATCTATCTACATATCTACCTACCTACTTTCCTATCGTATTTATTGTAACTATAGCTCATCTACCTACCTATTATATCTATCACCTGTCTCTCTCTCTCTGTATCTATCTTTGTATCAAAGTACCTATCAAGTATCAAGTATCTATCATCTATCTATCTATCTATCTATCTATCTATCTATCTATCTATCTATCTCTATCTATCTATCTATCTATCTATCTATCTACCTACCTACCTACCTACCTACCTACCTACCTATCATCTATCTTGATCTGCCTAGCCTCCAACTTTACCCTTTCTTTCCTGGAAATAATGCCCTGCTTTTCCTTGGGGAAGCCACCCTCTTCCCCTGCCAGCCCAGGTGGTTGAGTAAGGTTGAATGTTTCTACCTTAGCTCCAGAAGAGGTCATGGGATCCAGTGAGAGATCCCGCCAGTGAGAGGAATTCCTGGGATTTTAGCTGTAATTACCAGGAAGAGTCACACCCATCGGGGATTGCTAAATTAGTAGAGTTTATTCCTGGAGTTGCTGGTGGCCATCTTGTCATCACAAATGGAGAAATTCGGTGAACATGAAGCTAAATAAAGAGGAAAAGGAGCTGCATGATGAAGGTAGACACATTTTTGGATGCACTCATTTGAAGGTTTGAATTCATCCAGGCTTGAAGCTGGGCTGGTAGACTTTTAGTGCATGAGCCGATACATTCTCTTTAGAAAATCAGAAATCAGTTTCAGAGGGGGCTTCTTTCACCTGTAGCTACAATGAATATAACAGGAGCACCTAATGCAGCACAGGGGAATCAGAGACGGCTTCCTGGGAAAACAACATCTAAGTTATCTCTCAAAGGAAGTCAGTCTAAGAGGAAAGAGGCCTGTGTTTCCGGCAGAGTAAACAGCATGTTGGAAAACTGTGGGATGAGAGATAGCACAGCGTGTTTGAAGAAATGAAAGTTGTTCTGTCTGTTTGCACACTGAGTGCATGAAGAAATGGAAGCCGAAGCACACCAAGCGGATATGAGGCTGCAAAGTTTACACAGGGCCAAATAGTTATCCTTCAGGCCAGGGGAAAGGTCTTAATTAGGGTAATGGCAAGATTCAAATTCTATCCTAAAAAGTGTCTTTCTGATAGCTATGTATAATAGAAAATTGATTGAAGAGAGGCAAGACAAGACCGAAGACAAGAGGATCACATAGTGTGACAGGATGGTGACCTTTTCTAGCAGGGCTGCAGAACTAGAGAGAAATGAATGCATTAGAGGGGCTTGTAAGAGTTAGAATCAAGGGGCATTTGAAGTGGACTGGGTGGTGATAAGGAAGGAGAAGTCAAGGAAGATGCTGAGATTCCTGATCTGGCACCTGGCCGATGGATGGTGGACCTGAGCAGGATATCACAGGAGGAGGAAGCTTTGAAAGAAGACAAATTCGGTGTTGGAGAATTTGGTAGACTTGAGGGGAAACACGGGATAGACTGTGGGATATTCCAGTCTCTGTGTCAGGAAAATGAAGGTTGTGCTGGAGATATGTGGAAGACGTGAATGTAAATAAAGCTATGCTTATAAATGAAAATTTTGGAGCCAATGGGCTAGGTAAGGGAAAAAAGGACTTGCAGCAGAATTCTGAAGGACACCAATATTTAGGAGATTAACAAGGGAGAAATGTTTATTTAGGATATGAGCAGAGAATCAATCACCCCAAAATAAGTTTAAAAAGAATTAGCCAGAATGGCAGAAGAAAAATTATGAGAGTATGGCATTCAGACACCAAAACTAGAGAGTACAAGAAGAAGAGAGTGTTGAAGAGTTAAAATGCTACTTAGAGTCAAAGAATTGTTGTAAGTTAGGGAAAGTTACTGTTACTGCTTGTCTTTTTGTAACAGGATCTTGCTCTGTTACAATGGTGCTATCATAGCTCCCTGCAGCCTTAAAATTCTGTAGCCCCTGCCTCAGCCTCCTGTGTTGCTGGGACTACAGGCTTGCACCACTGTCTCAGTTTATTTTTAAATTTTTTTTTTTTTATTTTTTTTAGAGATGAGGCTTTGCTTTATTACACGGGCTGGCCTTGAATTCCTGGGCTCAAGCAATCCTTCCACCTCAGGCTCCCCAAGTGCTGGGATTAGAGGTATGAGCCCTGTGCCTGGCCTACTGCTTGTCTTTAACAGGTAGCACTGGAATTCTTAATATGAAAAGATATGGGTTTGTTGAAAAAAAAATAAAGTTTTGACAAATGCTTGATAATAAAACCACCCATGTCAACATTTCAAAAGAAGGAGAAGTTGATCTTCAGAACAGAAGGAGAATTTGGAGGTCTTGGGTTAATTCTGAAAGGGAAAGGTGAAGAAGGGAACACCACAAAACGAAACGGAGATAGCAGAGGCCTCAAATCTCTATGTGATGTGACACTTATAAAACCTCACAAAAATTCTGTTCCATGTAATGTGTGCCTGATTTAAGAGGTTATTATTATCATTTCATTATGAAGGAGGAGCTGAATTTCACACTGGAGAATATGTGGTGAGGAACCGAGAAAGGTGAGAAAACCGAAGACACGGAAGAGGCCTGGAGACCAGGGTGGGCAGAGTCAGGCAGAGATGGGGCTGGACTGACTAGGCTTCATTCTAGGCTCCTCACTGATCAGCTGTGGAGCCACCCTGAGCTACAGTCTCTTTATCTGAAAAAATAAGGACAGTAGTGCTTTCTACTTCATAGGTTTGTTTTCTATGTGTTCCTCGCACATAGTAGCTCTTCAATGGTATTTCACAGAACCACTTGGAAGGACTTTGGGCTTTCACTGGCCATGAAATTAGGGGGAGATTAAGGTAATTTCCCTTAGGGCTTGAGGGCAAGGGAGGTTCCTAAATGATGCCTGCATTATAGAAAAGAAAAATGGAAAATTGTCAGCCTGTAATCCCAGCACTTTGGGAGGCTGAGGCGAATGGATTGCTGGAGCCTGCGGATTTGAGACCCACCAGGGCAACTTGGCAAGACCTCGTCTCTACGATAAATCAAAAAAATTAGCCAGGTGTAGTACGCGCGCCTATAGTTCTGGCTACTTGGAAGGCCGAGGCCGAAGGATCACCGGAACCCAGCAGGTCGAGGCTGCGGTGGTCGTGAGCAATGTGCCACTGCACTCCAGTCTGGGTGACAGAGCGAGACTCCAACTCAAAAAAAAAATTGTCAATGAGATTTAGCCACAAGGATGGTGCTACAGAGAGCAGTTTGATAAAGTAACGTTGGTAGAGCCGAAAAGCAGTGTATTCATTTAGAAGAGAATGGGTTCCGTGACAATGTTCAATGTTTAAAGAAGTTTGGCTTAAGAAAGGCAGGTGAGATGGGATGGAGGGGGATAGGAGGGGAGGGAAGTGGGGGTGAGGGGGGCAGAGAGAGAGAGAGACAGAGAGAGAGAGAGAGAGAGAGAGAGAGAGAATAGCTGAAGGAAAGGGAGAAATTTGAGCAAATTTCTATGTTGGTGGGATAGAACCTTATCTCAGAGGCTGCCCATTCTCCCAGGGTAGTGTAATTGTCTCTTCTAGTAAAAATCCTGTCTCAAAATTTGTCTTTCTAGTCTTTATGCTATACCCTTATTGTCATTTAGATTTGAAGAACACATTCAAGACATAAAAACATACCCTGCTGAGAAGTTTAAGTTTGAATCGTGCGCTTTAAAGAGGCATATTGAAACTTGCCGTGTTTATGAACTGAGACCTAATCTGTGTTAGGTAGTTCCTCATATTTTCTTCTTGAATGGAGAGCAACACTCACTGGCATATCATCACTCTTCGACAGCTGGAGGCATTATCAAAAATTGAGATAATTACCCTTAACAGGAATAAATGAATTTTGAGTGCATAGGCTCTCACCTTTTACAACGGAGCAAGGAGGTTAACAAGGCAGGGTGACTCCTGGCTGGAGGAGTCCACATAAGTCATTCTTAATTGGAGGCTTCACCTTTGTTCCCTTGAACAGCTGCCAAAGAACTTTCTGCGTGTGACTTGAGATAAATGAGCAAGTCAGGGAAATGTTTGCATCTCTAAGATGAACTGCTGGGCTAGTCCTTTGAAATTCTAAAAGGGATGGTGGTGATTAAAGATACATTTTTTACAACCTAGTGAAAAAGAGAGTTATCAAGTCCTGAAGAAAGAGGCAAGACTCAAGGAAACTTGTGACCGGTGGTTCTGGGAAGTTGTATTTGCTTTGTTTTTCTTATGAACGCTAGAGAGAGGATGATTTGGAAGACATACCACAGGACACAGGAGAAGTGTTGAGTATGAATCAGAACATCAGGACTTTTTTGGAAAGAATGAAGACAACAAAGGGAATTCTTGGAAGGAAAGTTATATGAATATACTGTCTTCCAGAACAATCTCTTCCACTCTTTGAGCAAAGACTGAGTCCGTTCTTCTTTCAAGGTTCTAGCTTTATTTGCTATGTGCTGAGCATGATTATACAATGCTAAAGAAACAATGTGTTGGGGAGTCAAGAGTCTAGCTGATTTACTTCTCTACCACTAATTTGTGTACTTTGGGGAAACCTTGACTTCTCAGAACCTCCTTTTCCCTCTCTCTATAAAATTGTAGCAATCTTATGACTCTTGGGATTTCTGCCCATTCTGGGGTTCTGAGCGTCTAGGAATGAGGGACAAAGGAATATATATTTATATTAAAGAAGCTCGAAAGAAAACAGCAGCTTCTGTATTTTGCTTTGGGAATTCTATGTGCCTTTTGATTATATGGGAAAAGGAAGAATGGGTATAAACCCCACACATCTACCCGGGCGTGGTAGTGCACACCTGTAGTTCCAGCTACTTGGAAGACTGAGGCGGAAGGATCGCCGGAGCCCAGCAGGTCGAGGCTGTGGTGGCCGGGAGCGGCCACTGCACTCCAGTCTGGGCGACCGAGTGAGACTCCAACTCAACCCCCCCCAAAACCCCCCACACGTCGTGAGTTGGCATGTTCAGGTAATAATATTCTTATATAAAACTTTGGATAAACACTTATTATACACTTGCCTTCACCCCAAATATTTGGTTTTCAATTTCTTAATCTTCTGGAATGCTGGAAATTACTTTTGGCATTTTCATCATTCCTGGGGTACAACTTTATGCTATTTGAAACAAAAATTGTTTCAGCCTCAAAATAACACAGTTCCTTCTAATCAACTCAAAATCTTCCAAGTCACACAGACTATTGGAAGCCAGAACTCCTTTTTCTGGACAGGGAATGTATTTGTTCAGTCCATGAGATTGAGATCAAACTTGGATATTATTTTCCAGGTCCTAGTCTTTGGAAAGCAGACATAGAATACCCTGATGGCACGAGATGTTCTGTGAATTGCAAACATCATCAACATTTTCTTAGGAACCACGTTTCGTCCTATGAATAAATTAGGTAGGTCATAGGTATATTTTCATAGACTTATTTTATCTTCAAATCCCTCATGTTTAGCGTGGAGCATGGCACATATTGAGCATTTAAAAATGTTTGTTGACTACATGAATGAATGCATACATATATGGCATTTAAAAGAGACTATGAACTCTAGAAAATTTCCAAATTAAAATTTAATTATGACTATCAATTTTGATCTATTATGTATATAAGAGAATTGACAGTTAATGAATTTCTGAGTAGATTCTTCTGAACTTGTCTTGAGATACATCCCTATTAACTTTGAAAGGCTTCTAATGGTATCTAGCTTTTCTTTTAAAAAAATCAAGAAATAAGAGCTACACCAGCCAGCCTGGCTACCCATATCTCGTTGGTTTGGTCGAAGAACAGCCTCCCTAATGAGGTGGCATGTATCTGAGAGGCATCTCTCCATGAACTCCTTCTTGAGTCCCTGTGGTGCTGCTTTAATTGTGGGCACACTTAGATTTAGAGAGAGATCTAGAAAAGAAAAAGGAAGTCATGATCACTTTTGACAATAAGAAAACACACTCCCTAGATGAGCAGGAAAGTGCTAACCATTTTTTATTCTGGTCCCTAATTAAAAATGTGAGTGGAAACATTCCTGTCTGTCTCCTGTGGGTTGGAACTTGGCAATATTTAATTTTGATCAACTATGCTTCTTTTTGATTAAGATAACTTTTCCTGGATACTTTGCCTATGGGAAGAAACTACCATCCAGGCCTAATATTGAGGCTTTCTCTTACTATGTCTGCTAATGAATCTACATGTGTATACTACAAACGACTACCAAATTGGCACCAAATGTCTAAAAGACCTTTCTGCATCTTGTCAGTTGATTTGTAATCTGAAACATAATTCCAGGTCTGTTTGTTCACATATATTTATTAGAGGAGTACATTGCTAAATTTTTTTTTCCTTGCAAATAGTTGAAGAACACCAGGGCTCATTAGTCAATCAACATCTTTATGAGGAGAAACTGAGGCATGAAGATGTGAAGTTACCTGGCCAAGGACATGATTAGCTAGAACTAGAATTCAGGTCTCAAAGTTTTTGAAATATGTAACAGACTATATTTCCATATCTTGGAAAATTCTATAAAAGTTCTATACTTTTGTGGAGACTTCAAATAGAAAATGGTATTTTGAAGAGCTCCCAAAGTATGGCCATTTCTGCTTTGTGATTTTTTTCCTAACCAGTCATAAGTGCACATAGCTCAGGATACCTTCTTTCTCGGAATCTGCCCCTAGGTCATAAATGCAACCACTAATCTGTGTATCACTATAAGTAAAGCAGCAAATCTTTTTTCCCCCCACAGATCCTGGAGGCATATCGATTTATGTATCTGCAAGTAAACGTTGAGGCATCAAACTGGTTTGCAGCATATTCAATTCTCATCCAGCTGATTGTCATCTTGGTGAGGGACTGTAGGCTTTGACTTCAGAGCAGGCCCTCACATTCTTGTTCTCAGACTCTAGGGCTGACTGGATGGCTGTGGGCTGTTAGCATGATCACCAGCACTAGGACTGGACAACTGTAGACTGTGAGCATGAGCACCAGCTCTAGCCATGTCCTGTCTCAGCATTTGGCACAGGGGGCCATTGCTTTTCTGCCATACTCTCCCAGAGTGGTAGGGAGGCACTTGCTAAAGTGATGACGATAACTGCAGCCTCTGAAACCACCTTGAGAAAATGAGCTCATCTTTCTGTACTTTAGTTTCTTCATCTGTATATGGAGATAATAATTGTGTCTAAAAGATAAGAATATGTGGAGTGATAAACAGGATTGTTCAAAGTGACCTTGAGTAATTATCTGAGATGGGCTGGTATGAGTTCGCTGAAACTGAGCGCCAATGTCTTCACCCCAGCGGGGGGAAGGCAACGTTTCCAACCTCACCCTCTCATGCGATTGGTGGCCTTCTCCTCTCAGCAGTTGGGGTTACAACATCCTATGGGCTGCTGAGGTCTTTAGACACTAGGCAGCTTTCCAACAATTGATGCAAATAGCTGGCACCTAAGATCAGACTACTTGGCAACCAAGCAGTCGTTTCCACAAGACTGGTCTCATGCTTGCTCCGTATTGAGCAGAAGCACTGGGAAGTACTGCCCTTTCCTGGAGCACAGCCCTTTTATTAGAGCAAAGTGTCCCCAGCGCCACATGGGCCCAAACAAGGCCCTCTGTAGAATGCTAAGAAATTAAAGGCTCTGCACATCTGTTGCCTGGAGTTCTAGCCTTACCAAGTGATACTTCTGGTACACCAAACCGATAGGTTGTTAGGTTGTTGTGAAGATTAAATGAATTAGTAGATAAAGTACCCAAGTATAGTACTTGATGTTCTTAGCTCTCAAATGGGTAGGATCATCCAGTTTAAAGGACCCTAATGAGATAAGTATAAAATCCATATGTCAGTTATAAAGCATGTATGTATATTAGTTACTATGATTATTAGCTGTCTACCTTTTGATCCATAATGTCTTCTTCGTCCAGCCTAAAGTATGAGAGAACTGATTGGAGAATGGAAAAAAAATGAGGTGTATATAACAGTAAACAGTGAGGTAGGAGGACTTTTAGTATAGATTTTCCTCTGAGTACGAACATCTTTATTTAGTTTTGAAAGGATCTACAACAGTTGGAAGAAAGTTGTCCAGAAGACACTTGTTTTCCATGTCCTAAGGATGGGAGATGTCCTTTTATTTTCTTGAAGTAACTACCAAAAATCACATTTGTGCCTTTCCACAGAAAGTTGTTAAAAACCCTAGTTCTTTTTTCCTCACACTTTCAGATGTATAAATACACCTTTATGTGCTCCAACACAATCTCAGTATGAATACAAGAAGGATACGTTTCTGTTAAAAATATCACCAGGTTGCTACTGCCTAGAATAAGAAATGATATGTCAGTAAGTCTGGAACATGAATCTGATTATTGCAAGTTATGTGTACATGAGGGCTTTGTGGATGTGGCAGCAAAGAAAATATTCAACTGGCTATAATTACTCCCCCAAATGACACCTCCAGAACCTGAGAGCCAGCCCTGATCCCCACCCCTCTCTCACTCTCCACAGCCAGCCTTTTCATTTCCACTTTCAATGCATCTTAAAGGCATTCTCTTCTTTCCGTTTTCTTCCCTGCTGTCTTAGCCTAAGTGCAGTCATCTCTCACATGAGCTAGTAAAAGGGCCTTCTGTCTTGTCTTTCCACTTTTGTCTTGCTCCAATCAATTTTCTACAAAGAAGTCGGGGTGATATTTTAAAACATAAATTGGTTCATGTCTCTTCCAGGCTCCCGTAGTCTCTTGTTACACTTAGAGTAAAACCCAAACTCATCAGCATGGCTACAACACCCTGCATGAACTTGCAAAATTCACCCCCTTTGGGAGGGAAGGTGCGGCTACGCAGGTTTGCTTCTAGTTCTTAGTTCCTGCAAAGCGTTAGCCACTCAAAGCATTTGCACAGGCTGGTCTTTTCCACAGGACCATGTTTCCTCCTATTTACCCTCACTTCCCTTCATGCCCCTCTGCTCTCAGCTCAGATGCTTTTTCTGACATGTGCACACACACACACTGCCATCTAAATATACACATACACACATACTCCCATAGATACATATGCATACTTCCATCTAAATACACACATGCACATATACATGCACAATATTCTCATCTAAATGTACAAGCATACTCTCTCATCTAAATACACACACACACACACACATACAAGCACAGATACTCTTCTCTAAATACACACACTTATCTAAATACACACACACACACACACACACACACACACACACTTTCACACTTCCATCTAAATAAGATCCCCTCTTTCATTCTCTCTCTCTTTTTTTAACTTTTAATTTTTTTATTTTAAAGATGTGGGGTACAATTTAGGGTTCATTATGCAGATACCCTTGTCTCTCTTTTATTCTCAGGGCACACTAGGCTTTTCATTCAGTACATTTATATCAGAGTATATCAATGGATCTGTATTTGTTAGTGCATGCCTTAGTCTGTTCAGCTGCTATAACAAAATACCATTGACTTGGTGGCTTATAAACAACAAAAATTTATTTTTCACAGTTCTGGAGTCTGAGAGGCCCAAGATCAAGGCACCAGCAAATTCTGTGTCTGGGGAGGGCCCACCTCCCTGGTGAGAGATGATACCTTTTTGCTGTGTGTGGAAGGAGCAAAGCAGCTCTCTGGCTGCTTTTTAAAAATAATGGCATTGATACCATTCATGAGGGCTCCACCCCCCATGACCTGATCATCTCCCAAAGACCTCATCTCCTACTGGGGGTGAGGATTTGAACATACACATTTTGGGAGGAAATAAACATTTATACCATAGCAGTGTAAGTATTTAATAATTTTCATCTCAGTGAACAGTAAGATCTGGGAGAATAGAGACTGCACCTGTTTTGCTCATTTAGTATCTAGCACAGTGCCTAGCAGCACATAACAGGTGCTTAAGAAATTTTTATCAGTTAGTGAATGTTCATATTGTTACAAGTTATAATAGTATACTCTAAAAGCTAAGAAGATTCAAGGATTTTTAATTGAGCTGACAGTCTACTGGGTACAGAGGGAACTGTGTGGAACACATTGGGAACCCTGGATTTGAGCTCTATCAGACTTTAAGCAAGTTGCTAAACTTCTCTGAACCCATTTTTATCATTGGTAAATTGAGGAACATAAACAATCATACTACTCTTTTTTTCAACTTCAGAAGGGTTTTGAAAATCAGATGAAAGAATCGTTATGCTAGTACTTTGGGACTTGAAAATATACCAACGTACATTTTGTCATTATTAAATTTAAAAATCAGCTTTGAAAGCAGAGTAGGAAAAGAAGAAAATGTAGACAGAATAAGAAAGGACAAATGATTGCTAGCCAAGAGGTTACTGGTAAATGGACAGAGTGGCCTGAAATTTGTTGTCTGTCCTTTAGGCTGAGGCAGAAGGATTGCCGGAGCCCAGCAGGTCGAGGCTGCGGTGGCCGGGAGCGGCCACTGCACTCCAGTCTGGCTGACCAAGTGAGACTCCAACTCAAAAAAAAAAAAAAATGTCCAATATTTAAGGAAAAACAAATCAATCAAAGCAACCATGAAGCATATATAATATATGTATTTTTAGGCTGCTTATGGCTTTGGGAAATTCCTAGCAAATGAATCTCACTTAGTTGAGAGCAGCTATATATTTGTAAATGTTTTAGACCTTCATGATTTTGTGTATTGCATCAACATTTAGTACTTACTTTTGTCACACATCATATCATATCTTCTCCAGTTTTTCTTTCCTTTGGTGAATTATATACTGATTTCTAAACCTGTATGAATTTTTTTCTGATGTTAATGATTTCTTTTCTTATGCCCATTTAATTCTGAAATTTTCAATTCATCAGGCAATTTAAGCAAAACTTATAAAATATCTATTATAATCTGTCTCATTCCATTTACTGTGAATGATTGTAGCTAAGAGGGCATTAATTAAGCTTTAGCTACAAGGTTTATTAGTGACATCATTTGACTCCTGATTTCACAGTGGATTTTATGTGATGACTTCCATATTGTTTCTGATCTGAAATATAGCTCAAGTATGATAGATAAACCTCATGTTTGGTTTATCCATCTATGAACTATGCTATTTGACTACACCAAGCCCCAAGTTAGTCTTTAGCGAGGTAACCATCTGTCCATATGAGAAATAAGTTACAGCGAATATGACACTCTAGTTATCTGTCATTTTTGCTAATGGATCAGGGAAGTGTCTTATTTAATTCAATCTGAATTTAAACTCTTAAAAAATGCATATTTGGCACATGGAGTTGTTCCAGGTATGCTTGCAAACTCACCCATCTACTTATTCAATAAACTACTATTCTAGGTGCTAGGCATTTTAACAAAAAGACCCTTTACCATGTTTTTACTTTCTTATTTATTCACATCTTGACTGAGATTTCAGTTATGGAAAACTCACAAAACTCAGGCTTGGTCTGAAGACCTCCGATAGTTTAGAGGCTTATTAAGCTGTTAACAAACGCTTGATGACTGATTTCCACTGCTGGTTTTGCAAAATCTGAGTTGCCACCAGTCACACACGCACATACCCGTGCACATACACACATACCCACACACTCTCAATCATTCATTAAATTTACTCTACTTTTCTAAAAATAAGGATACCTCATAGTATCTTGTTGACATGCTGTGTTAGTCAGGATCCTGGTTTGGCTGCTTTGACGGAAACCATAATAACAGTGGTTTAAACCAGACAGAAGTTTATTTCTTTCGTATGTAAAAGCCCAGGTTGGCAGGGAGTTCAGAGGAAGGGTAGCCTTGGTTGACAAGGTTATCCAGGGACCCAAGGTTCTTTCTGTTTTGTGACTCTACCATCTCCTACAGTGTTGCCTTCATCAGTGTGAGCCAAGTTGTCTCACTACCACCTGTCTGTGCCCCTGCCAGGAGGAAGGGGAAGAGAAAGTGGAGAACACAGTTTCCTTTCAAGAACATAACTTGGAAGAGGCACAGGTTACTCCTTTTCACACTCTGTGGTGCAGAACTGTGTTATTTGACTACACCAAGCCACAGGGGGGGCTGGGAAAGTTAGTCTTTACCTGAGTAACTGAGTAACTCAAGGAAAATGAATAGCATAGATAGATATTGGGGAAACACTAGAAATTCTAAGGAGATGTCCTGACTCCCTCCTTGGTTCCACGTGGACTCCGAATTTTCTAAGGAGATTTTGTTTCATAAAAATAAATGTATTTATGAAAAGATACATAGAGTTTCAAGGCTTTCATGAGCCAACCTCCAGTCTATAAAGGTTTCATTTTACTTCTTGACTGAGTTCCCAAGAGATGACAGTCCAGACTGCCTGAATTTATCCAACTCTTCTCTTTAGTCTTAAGAACTAGTAGTATGGAAATTGTTTTTCCCCTTCATTAGTCAGAGAGCTGTCTATTGGGAGTAAATGGGCTAAGCAGAAACAGTCTATTAGTGACAAATTATTAAATTTTATTCACTGTAAGATAACCTCTCAATTGTAGCATATCTGGAGCTGAAATTTAACCATTTCACTACTTGAATTATCCTTGCAATCTTTCATTATTTCTCACTGAAATCAACTTTGGCTTCTGGGGACTCTTTAAAGTATTCCTTTATTCATTCACTCAGTCAATATTTATTGAACAACTGCTATGTGCGAGGCACGATGCTGGCTGTTAGAGGAGTGGGGATCAAAGAGTGCAATCCTTGTCTTTAAGGTATTTATGCTCAGAAAGGTGAGATGAGGGATCTACACAATTAATGAACTCTATAACATGTGATGAATATTGAAGCTATTCAGATAGCTGGCAGTTCAGAAGCAGACTCAATCTTATCTGATTCTAATATCCATTTTAGGTAGGAAATGGAAGGTTAGGATGTGTAGTTGTTTTTGGTTTTGTTTTTTTTAAAGATATAAGCAATAGAGGGGTTTCTAGGCAGTGGGAACAGCTAAGGAAAGTTATAAAGATGAGAAAATCTTGGGGTGATTTTCTTTAAACCTGGGAGAAATGTGGGAAACACAGTGGCGTGCAGATACTGGCTTCCTAAAGCAGCTCTGTGAACAAACTGGTCTTATGCATCTTGAGGACAGAACATAACTCCAAATTTGTGCTACCAGTCTACTCCACAGGCTCTGTACCAGCAGCACCTGGCACAGGGGCACATAAAGGACAACTCCCATGTCCTCATGGGCCCTCTCGATGTCCCTGCAGTGCCTGTCTTCCAGGAAAATGTGGTTCATTCATTCCTTATGTAAATGAAAAGCATTCTAATAACTGGCTTTCTGAGCTAACTTTCAAACAACTTGGTCCAATATACTTCTTTTTGAAATAAGAAGGGCCAGCGTTCTTTGCATTAGTGATCTTTATGTTGTTGTTTGACTTGCATATGGCAAAAGATATTGCAGAGGAACTTGACCCTCTGATACTCTTTGGGCAAGTACTGGGAAAACAACAGACAGTTGTGATTTAGGTGTGCAGAGGATCCAAAGAGTCACTTTAAAAATACTTATCAAAGAAGATTGTTGTTAAAATTTTCTACGGTTCTCAAGAGCCAGACTCCTATGAGTTAATTTCTCAGATATAGGAGAAACATGAAATCCTTAGGGTGTGCAACAATTTTAAAAGTTGGAAATAGAAACATTTGAGTTTTTGATGCTGAGCATAGAGGATTCTGCACGTGACTCTTGCCTGAACTGGAACTGAAACAGAACAGAGGCAAAATCTGAAAAGGATATTAAAATGTTAATTTCTCTCCAGTATTTCCACTTATAACACTTTCTGAACTCACTGAGTTGAAAAGAATAGTTTCAACTTTGTCACAATAGGACAATGTCTGACTGAACTGTGATCATTTCAAATCTGGAAGTGTTTTGATTTTGATTTACATTTAAATGAGACTCATTGCAGATGGGAGACTTAAGAAAATCTGCATCTTCTATCCTAGCAGGAATAGGAATCCAAAACAGAGAGAAGGGATTGGAGGGCCTTCCAAGTAACTGATTATTTCTGTCCTCTCTTTAATCACCACAGAGATTGATACTAGTGTAGGTCAAATGTTTTGGCCTCCCAGGAAGAAAGGGAGTACAACAACCCAAGTAGCTTGCAAATCTTTGCCATTATTTGCAAAGCTTAAAACTGGATGAGGAAGTCTGGAGATATCTTGATGCAGGTCTCTTCCAAAGATGGGAAATACACATCCAACTAGTGAGTGAGAACTGCTAAGTGCTTCTTGATTTTATAGCCCAAATCACTTATTGGCTCTCTTCTAAATGTCTAAGACTGAATGTGTAGATTGTTCATGGGGCAATTTGGTGAGTAATAGACTCATGAGCAATAAATCAGTATTAATGTTCAGACTAGACACTTCTAACCTTTTTTTTTTTGGTTTTTTTTTTTTTTTTGAATTGGAGTCTCACTCTGTCGCCCAGACTGGAGTGGAGTGCAGTGGCCGCTCCCGGCCACCGCAGCCTCGACCTGCTGGGCTCCGGCAATCCCTCCACCTCAGTCTTCCGAGTAGCTGGAATTACAGGCGCGCGCTACCACGTCCAGCCAATGTTTTGATTTTATTGTAGAGATGAGGTCTCGCCTGCCCGGGCGGGTCTCGAACCCGTGGGCTCAAGCAATCCACTCACCTCAGCCTCCCAAAGGCGCGGGATTACAGGCTGAGCCACCGAGCCCGGCTGACACTTCTAACCTTTTTCAGTCCTTTATTTTCTTGAAGACTTTTTTTGTTTCTTCCAGAATTACTGTGGATTGGAAGAAGATTTTTTTTTCCCTTTTTCCCCAAAATAACATTTAGTTATTAGACTTATTTAGTTGGTTATGTTGACATTCTTTAACCCAGCTGAATATTGAGAATTATAAAAAAAGGAAAGAAGGTGAATCTTAAGTTAAAGCTCACCTTGTTCTGAACTGACATCGTGTACACATGGGATAGACTTGATGTGATACAATGGATTTTTGAGCCAAGGCAAATGGTTTGTGCTGTTTGCTGGCTGGTCCGTTGTGAAACACCTATAAACTGCTTTTAACAATAAGAAAAGCAGCAGGACCTAGGAAAGGTAGCATAAGCTGCAAGTAGTCAGAAGATGCTGCTTTTGGATGACATTATTTATCCTTTGTATTGATTTTCCATGGCCAAGCCCTATGTTTTTGGGAAACCTACAATGCTGTTGTCTACAGTAATACTCTTTCATCCTAACTAGGCCCGACCTCCTCTAGCTTCTGAGACTGAGGTGTTCAGGTCTATGGGCCCCTAGAGCAGGGCGCTTTTGCTTGTGCCTGTTGGAAAATGTCTTTCATTAAGCCAGCAGAAGCAGCTTCTGGAAAATTACTGCACTTGCTTTCACGATTAGCCTCACACTATCACTTTGACTGACAGTGTGTAGAAAAAATACTATGGAATAAAGGGACAAAATAATACATGGCTGGAAAACATTTCATTTTATTGACATAGCCTGAAGAAATCTCATTCAAACTCGATTAAATAACCTGGAACCAATGATTACATCAACTTGGTAACATTGAAAGTGGCGAGAAAAGATCCTTCCCTCACTGGGTGAGCCACACACCCATTTTTTTCTGAAAAGCTATTTGTGTGATTATTCTAGCATTTATCCATTGACTACAGGGCAGTGCGAATTTATTTTTGCACTTTGCTTAGGGGAGAGGAAGCATTACTTGGCTAATACTGCAGAAGACTTAGTGCTACACACTAACCGTTTGTCCAACCAATTGTGTGGAGATTGTCTCAGCATCCATATTATCTCTACAGCTTCTTAACCCTGCAGCTCCTCAGCCTCACTGAAGACTTGCCACCTCCAGAATTTCTTTTCTTAATTCTCAAAATCAAGGTTTATTTCTTTACTTATTTTCTTGATAATTATTTTCTTTAACTTCCAGAAGGTTGACACCAGGCTCAGGGACCTGCCAATCTCTATCCTCTCTTAGACTCTGGTGAATTCTTTCTTTCCCCTTCTATATCTGTCTTCTCAGAAGCACCTTCCTGTGGCCACCATTACTTCCCCTCACCGAGACATTATCTCTGGAGAAACATTAGGCTCTTAGTCAACAAACAAAACCTTTTTAAAAAATTTTATCTATTTACTATAAAGATGTGGGGTACAATTCAGGGTTAGGTATACAAACACTGATCATGCAGGTACCTTTGTTGATGAGGTATGCCCCTCCCTCCCCTAGCAGTTTCCCTCAACTGACAGTTCCATCCCCACTCCCCTGACAGTTTTCCACTACTGCCAATCACTTTCTTATATACACAATGGAATATTATGCAGCCATAAAGAACGACAGATATATGGACTTTGCAGTAACCTGGATGGATTTGGAGTCGATCATACTCAGTGATTTATCACAGAAACAAAGAACTGAGTTCCATATGTTCTCACTCATAAGGTGACCTTGAACATTTATAAAGCAAAACCTTTGAGTTGAAGAAGTAGCATATGCTTTTTACTGAAAAAGAATCTCTCAGGTAATGAGATATAAAAGTGTTGGCAACCTGCTTATAATGGGTGGGGGAGCATGGGAAATACAAATAGAAAAAACACAAATAAAGCATCTGAAAAACTGTTCTGTCATATTAGTAAATTGTTATTTCAACCTGCTTCAACAAAAATATATTTTACATTTTCTGTATACTAACCAGACAAAGAGATGATCATGGTGAAAGGTATGTGGCTTGAATGAAGGTTGTGTTTAAAGAACAAGAGATTGTCCAGGGTGGTTAATATGTGAGGCACAGAAATTGGTGGTGGGGGAAGTTTCTAGGAGGAAAGCTAAGAAGGTAGCACCCAGAGTTCAGTTATGACGATGTAAGCAACAGATGCCATGAAACATTTTTAATCAGAGACTTGATAAGATTGTGTCAATGTTTTTAATGGATGGTGGTGGTCACAGTGTGGAGGATGAGTTGAGCAGAAGAAGCAGACAATGAGTCTAGTAGGAGGCTTTGCTTCTTGGGTGGTGATAGAAGCAGTTTTCCTGTGACAATTTTTTTTTTTGAGTTGGAGTCTCACTCTGTCGCCCAGACTGGAGTGCAGTGGCCACTCCCGGCCACCGCAGCATTGACCTGCTGGGCTCCGGCGATCCTTCCGCCTCAGCCTTCCAGGTAGCTGGAACTACAGGCGCGCGCTACCATGCCCTGCTAATTTTTGGATTTATTGTAGAGATGAGGTCTCGCTGCCCAGGCGGGTCTCGAACCCACGGGCTCAGGCAATCCACTCACCTCAGCCTCCCAAAGGCACGGGATTACAGGCTGAGTCACCGAGCCCGGCTCCGTGACAAATTTTTATCCTTAGGACTTGGGGCAAGAGTAAAAATGGAGACCCAGCTCCAAGCTCCCACCCTACCAAGGCTTACCCCCTTTTCTTCCTATCTGCTGTTCAGGGTGCTTACACATCCGCATTCACATGCCCCACCTCCATCTGTCTGCCTTCTTCCTGTCCCACTAGCAAATGATCCTTGGTCATGGTTTACCTGGGGCCATGCATATGGGACACATGGTGTGCTTTCAGGAGGCTGTTTCCTTGGTTGTGCAGACCCTGAAGTGTGTTCCAGGCTATTTGGGTTAGTGATCCCAGGGTCCCAGGTGCCCAGAGCATGGTCTAGAATTAGGGGCATGCGTTCCAGCTGGGCACATACCTTTGACCCTGTAGACTCCTTGCTTTTGCTCTGTAGGAGGTCTGGTGTGAGGCCCTTTGAAGCACAGAACTCAAATATTAGGGGCCCCAGTTGCCTGAACCTAGGGGACATACTGTAGAAAGATCCAAAGTTTCTTCTTGGGAAACATCCCCATTTCATCAATGTATAGAAAAGCTTAAGAGGGAAAAAAAAATCACATTATAATGCAGACTAAAAGAATGATTCCTCTCAGCAAATTAGCAAAGTCTGGGTACCATCACATTATTCTCTTACTATAAAAAAATACTAGAGATGTAATAAAGACCCTATGCTCTTCTCTTTTTTAGATTAGAAAATAAAGTTTAATTATTTAGAATGTATAAAAGAGTGGATTCACTTCTCAAGGGAGAGAAAGGGCCAGACGCTGGAAAGAAACATGGAAACATGGTGACCTCATGCTCTTCTAACAGGCTAGTTTGAGAAGGGTTCCAGTCATTTTTTCCTCATTTTAAAATTGATCTAGGTGTTAGTAAACCAAATTTTCCCTTTATCTGCCCCTTGGCCTGAAAATGTTTAAAAGAAAACCCAGAGTTCTTCCAGAATGCAAACAGACCTGGGTGAACCCAGTCCATTCCATCATGAATCTTCGTCACATTCTCAGTGCAAGATACTCCTTGCCTTGATACACACCCAGAGCTCTTATTTTTCTTCGTGGAGCCATTGTCTAATAATAAAAATACATACAGCGCATGTGTGTGTGTGTGTGTGTGTGTGTGTGTGTGTGTGTGCGCGCGCGCGCGCGTGTGTGTGTGTGTGTGTGTGTGTGTGTGTGTATGTGGAAAGAGAGAGAGAGAGCAGAGAGCAAGGAGGAGACTGGGTAAAACAAAAAATGCTCTGAAGAAAGGAGATTTATCTTTATTCTCCTCTCTTCATTTGTCCAACAGAAATATTGGGCTGAGTATTAGGGGAGTTGATCTCTAGTGCTGAAACCAAGGTACTACCCAGTAACATGGACCAGTCACTCAGTATTTTGGTCTCTGTATTTTTGTTTCCTCTTTTGCAAGGTGAGGTTAGCATGTGGAATCCAATGAGGCAGATTGTGAAAGGCAAAGGCATCCAGGACACTTAGTATTGCCTTTAGGACTTTCTATTATTCTCCCCTCTATTTTTCTAGAATTCCAGCAGTTGAGTTGGGATGCTGGGATAGGAATCGGCAGAGATGGATGGTAGAATCCTGGAGAGTGGAGCATTGTTTATTTTACAAGACAGATACACCTTCTGGTACCAGGACTGCCTTCAGTTTCTAGCCTCACACAATCATATCATGAAGCTCTCTCAAGTCAGAGTATTCCTATAAGGGCTTTGAGTCTTTTTAGTCTTATCTTCTCCTCAATAAATCAACTCTTTGTCCAGTTGTATCTTTAGCCCTTGGCTATGTTTCATATTACTTGCCACTGTGATTTTCACCAAAAGTTGGGTTTGCTAGCATGATGTTCTTTCTCCTATATAAGCCACTCCTAGCCAGCCTCAGACTTTCAGTACAGTACTCTAGTTAAGCAGACAGGGGTCTGTGTTTCCTCCAGGGACTCTGGAGGGGTCAAATTAGCACTCATAAATGAAATTGTTGCACAGAGTCTTTAAAAAATGATTATTTGATTTATTTTCTTCTAACTCAGTTAGATCCTCCTATTTTAGAAGTTAGAAATCTAAGTGACTTCTTGTCTTCTCTGTTGTAAGAAACATCAGAATGGGAGAAAAGCAGTTGAGAATTCAGATTCTGGTTTCCTATTTTACTATTTGTTATAGAACTTTAAAGTTTCTTTGAACCCTAGTTGTCTCAACTATAATAAACTCAATAATATATATCTTACAGCATTGTTGTAAAGCTTCAGATAAATGTTATAGATGTATATGAAAGCACAAGTAGTAATCACCTGAATGTCTAGCACATTTCAACATGTGAGTTTTCAATTTCTGCCTTTTGCACAAAATTACTCAATTTACATGAAATTCATAAAGCAAGTACTAATGCACATTGGTGAGAGTAATTATTTGTAGAGACACACAATGTTCACAAGCATCATTCTAAGTGGTCACTTGTGTATGTGTGTGACGATGTTGGCTCTTAGTCTCATTTATAGTAGAATGTTCCACTTCTGACGAATTTGGATTTTTTATTTTTCTATCCTAGAAGAGGAAGTGGCAAAGATTCATCTCTCTCATTCTACAGTGATTAAATCACCTTTGGTATGCTTATGTTGGCTCTTCTCTGAAAAGAAGGGAGTGAGTTTCCTTCCTACTTCCTAATCCGTCATCAGAGTATACACCTAAGGAAGTGGCTGGCAAAAATGTAGAATCAGATCACTTGTGTTTTGAAGCTAATGCATCATCTAGAGGCAATTGGGTCACCTACTTAGATGGCAAGCCTTCCTGGTCACTGAAAGTGGGCAGTGAGACCCCTTTCATTTCAGGGATTAATGAGAAAGGCTGCCAGATATTAGGAAGGAAAGAAGTAGTGGATCTCAGGAAAGGAATAGAGAAAATAACTCTAGGTCCACCGTGGGCTGAAGTTTGATCCATTCTGGTGGGACTGGGAAGAGGATGCTGTCCTTGTAGGGATACATGGACAAAGGCTGAACACTTAGAGCTATAATGCTAGGAACCAAAGACATTGTGGATCAAATGTACTCTTGAGGGAACAGGATTGTCTTCCTGTGGAGATCCGGAGTGGACTTTCCAGGGACTTGGATAGTCAGCATGTCTGAGTAATGATGGAGGACTAACACCACGTGACAGTGAGCAACAGGGGTAGACATGGGCCAGTCAGATGCCAGGGTCTCTCTTCTTCAGACGTGGGTGTCAGAGTCAGTCCACCTCTCTTTCTCTCTCTCTCTCTCTCTCTTTCTCTCCCTAAACCCCTAGGCCTTAAATGTGTTAAAGAGGGTAACAAGGGGAGGATACCAGACATTCTACTAATTTGGCACTGGGGGCTCAAGACAGATTTATTTAGAAAAAACAAAAGACATATGATGTTAATTGCATCTTAAAAGTGTGGAACAATTTGTTTCAGTTACGTGGGTCCGCCTTGGGATTTGCTTGACTTTTCCTTTTGCCCCATAGTTCAAGTTATAATTTCTTGGACTGCATTCTTTTTAGTTTTCATAAAAAATGCAGCAAATTATAGAATGGTCTGTCTGGCAGACAGATCGGATTGGGGAAACAGGACATGTTCTTATTGTCAGTTATGACTTGTCTCTCACCAAAGCTGGTCATGGGTTATGACCTGTGCTCTCATCTTTTGCTGGGAAATTACTCTTGTAGACCACGTGGACAGCTGTGTCTTGCTGCTCTTTCTTGTGTGTCTCAGGGCCAGTACATTCAGAGAAAATTCTTTTGTTCTTCTTACAGAAACCATATTGTATTGTTAGCAAACCTTTTTCTGTTAGGTTGCAAATTGCCCTGTCTTATTGGGCATATTTGTGGTGCTGTCTTAAAATATATTGAGTCTCCTAGGAAAGAAATACCTGAAACACAAATAAGTGAGGTTATTTTGTGAATAAATTATTAGGCTACAAATAATGTTGACTAGCAATGGGAGAAAGAATGTCTCTCCACAAATAAAATATCAATTGTGGCAAGGTAGGGTTGGTCTTTGCTGCTGAGGGGCTTAATGAATGATTCTATTTTGCAGTTGTTTATAAAATGTAAGCATTTTCAAATGAGTGTTGCAGTGTTTGGTCTCAGGAGAACAGTGAGAATTTCTAAAGATAGGCTCACTTTCCAAGTACAAATTGTTCGAAGAGGAATGTTGTGTACTGTACGCTTGGAAGGACTAGTTGTGCCATTTGAGAAGAGCATAGACTTGATGTTGACTTTAAAAGGTCAGTGATGCTACCCTAACTTGTTACATGACCTTGGTCAAGTCACAGAACCTCTTTGTTTTTGTTTTGTTGTAATCTGTTTAATTTGGACTTTGGGTAGTTCAAGATCTTTTTCGGAACTTTATAAAATCTATTCTATTGACAGACAAAAAACATATCACTTTGGCCTCTGAGTCATAAAGTTTGAATTATCTTGTCTTTCTCACCTTTCCAAGTGATTCGGGCCAGTTATAAAAAGACATGCAAGCTTATGTTCGAAGCATGCTCTAAGCCTACCAGGGCTTGTTGGCGGAGGGGAGAGAGAATATTTGTCCTCCTCAACTCTAGGGGCTGTGACTGAGTAGCTCTGGGAGTGGACATCCAGCAAGCTCATGGTGCAACTTGGGTAGGGGCTTTATGACACATCACTACCCTACAAAGACTTGAGAAGAGCAATTTTACCTTCTTGGTTGGGATTCTCTAGGTCGTGGGACAGTGATCTTTGAAAAAAACAAAATATTAAAATTTCAATGATTTCTGTTTTAGAAGAGAAAAATACAAAATAACCAACCAGCTTTATCTTTTTTTTTCTTTTTAAGCATCTTGCTTTCTTCCTTCTCCCATGCCATATGGGGAAGGTGAAATAAATCTGGGGGAAGGAAGTCACTAGTATTTATTAATCTCCTCCATATTCTGGGTACTAGACAAGACATTTAACCAAAAGTTCTGATTTAATTCTTGCAATATGAGGGGGAATCCCAAGTAAACCAGAATCTATTTAAGAAATTACACATTTATTCTTACATGTTTAAACTTTGCTCACCTTTAAAGTACTCTCCATTTGATGCAATACACCTATCGAGACGCTTTTTCTACTTGTCAATGTTGATGTCTTTTAGTACTTCTGCCATTTTTTTGTTTCACCTCTTCCACATTGGCAAAATGTTTTCCTTTGAGAACATTTTTCATCTGGGGGAAAAAAAAGAATAGAAAGGGTGGGGCTTGGGGACTATGCCGTTTTTGGTCAAAAACTGCTGAATACTCACTGTGGTATGGGTAGGTGTGCTCATATATCATTCATCATGAAATGGGTACACAAATTGAAAGAATTTACAAAAAAAATTCACTTAAGCGGAACACAGCCTCTCACAACAATGCTATTGGCACACTGATGCTGATGGGTCCCTAGAACACTTACCTAGAGGGAGAAGCCCGTACTACAAGAGACCCGTCCTCCAAAACAGATAATTTCATTTTTGGGGAGATTCCCCCCTGTATATTATTGCAGTAGTTCCAATTATAATTCCTACCCTATAGATAATTAGTGTAATTTGCTCCAAATCACACAGCTAGTAAGAGGTAGCAGGAAATTGAAACTTTATTAGTGTCAACCCTTGATTCAGTATTTTTCCTTTTTTATTATTTTTTTCTCAGTTTTTTGGTAGCCCTTTTTCCCTAGTGACTCTTACCCCCTTAACTCTGATTTCTTTTTTGTTTGCCCAAAGTTCAACATTCCTAAATCTTCCCCTCCCTCTTTGCTGTATGATTCCTGTCTGGTTAGCTAGCCAAGCTAATAAATTCATTTCCATTGAAGTGCTTAGTGACACTGAGGACACAGCATTTTACTCTTCTGACATAAGGTCTGTGTTTTGTAATGCTTCTCAGGATCCACAGGAGGCTAGATGTGGAGGATGACCCTGGCACACCATAACATTTGTCCAGCTTAGTGAGCCCAAGAGTATGGGTATTTTCAGTGATGCCTGGGGGGAGGTCCCCTGTAGTCAAGAATCGTGCGTCTTCCTGCACAGAGAGAATGTGAAATAAAGGTTTCCTTCCCTCTTTGGTGTGAGGACACATATAAAAAGCCCTTCTGAACATCTCAAGGGATTTGGCTTCTAATAGGACTTTTTCACTGGTTTCACTGTTGATTCAGATGACATCCCACCCAATTGTATTTGGAGAGAATATCCCGTCTATATGAGGCATAGGTTCTAAATGCACCAGTCCCATATTCACCCCAAGATGAGTCTATTTCTTGTGTGATGTGGTATAGATATGAAAAGAGTTCAATTTTCAATTTCTTTTTCATTTTCTTTTTTTATGGAGATGTGGGGTACAAGTGAGGATTAAGTATAGTAGGCTGCATGCAGGTGAAGTTTGGGCTTCTAACTGGCTCTCACTCCTCCTGGTTGTGGACCAGGTACACTTTGTGTTGTCATGTGACTTTTTCCTTCTCCTTCCTTTCCTCCCCTAGCAGTGCCCAGCAGCTGCCAATCCCTCCCTTGTGCTAATGTGACTATTGCTCAGGTCCCACTTATGAGTGAGAACGTGCAGTATTCAGTTCTTTGTTTCTGTGATAGATCACTTAGTATGATGGTTCTTCTTTATAGCTGTGTAATGCTCTGTTGTGTATATGTACCACATTTTCTTTATTCAGTCCACTTGGGTAGGCAGAAGGGTTGGTTCCATGTTTTTGCTATTGTGAATAAAGTGGCAATAAGCATGCACAAGTCCCTTTTTTGTAGAATGATTTATGTTCCTCCAGGTATATTCCCAGGAGAGGGATTGCTGGATTAAATGGAAGGTCAATTTCTAGCTCTTTTAGGAATTGCCAAACTGCTTTCCACAGAGGTTGAGCTAATTTACCCTCCTACCAACAGTGTAGAAGCGTTACACTTTCTTTGCACCCATGCCAGCATCTGTTGTTTTTTGACTTATTAATGATAGTAATCCTTACAGGAGTTAGATGGTATTTCATTGTAGTTTTTATTTGCAATTTTTTGATGATTGTAAAGCTGAGCATTTTTTCATGTGTCTGTTGGCTGATTGTATGTCATTTTTTTGAGAATTATCTGCTCATGTCTTTTGCCCACTTTTTAATGGGGTTGTTTGGTTTTTTTCCTTTCATTTCGTTTGAGTTTCTTGTAGATTCTGGGTGTTAGACTTTTGCCAGATGCATAATATGCAAATATTTTTTCCCTTTCTGTGGGTTGTCTCTTTACTATCTTGATGGTTTCTTCTGTTATGCAAAAGCTTCTCAATTTGATGAGGTCCCACTTGCCTACCTTAGCTTTTATGGTGTTTGTTTTTAGGGACTTGGTCAAGAATTTGTTGCCTACTTTGATGTGCATAAGGGTGTTTCCTACATTTTATTCTAGGATTCTTATAGTTTGAGGTTTTATGTTTAGGTCTTTGACTCATTTGGAGTTGATTTTTATTTATACTGACAGGTAGGGGTCCAGTTTCATTCTTCTGTAAGACGTCAGCCAGTTTTCTCAGCACCATTTGCTCAGTATGGTTTCCCTTCCCTAGTAATTGTTATTGGTGGTTTTGTTGAAGATGAGTTGGTTGAAAGACTGTGCTTTTGCTTCCAGAATCTCTGTCCTGTTCCATTGGTCTATGTGCCTATTCTAGTACCAATATCAGGCCATTTTGGTTACTGTAGCTTTATAGTGAAGTTTAAAGTCTGGAAGTGTGATATTTCCCTCTTTGTTCCTCTGTTGAGGATTGTTTTGGTTATTCATGCTCGTTTTGTTTCCATACGAATTTCTGTATCATTGTTTCCAGGTCTGAGAAAAAAATAATATTGGTAACTTGATGGATACTGCATTGACTCTGTAGATTGCCTTAGGTAGGCTAGACATCTTGCCAATATTGATTTTTCCATTCCATGATCAAGGGAAGTTTTTCCATTTGTTTGTGTCATTTTTAATTTCTTTGAGCAGTATTCTGTAATTCTCACTGCAAAGCTCTTTCACTTTTCTGGTTAGGTAGATGCCAAGGTATTTCATTGCTTTTTTTTCTGTGGCAATTGTGAAGGGGATTGTTCTTTTTATTTGTTTATCTGCCTGTTTGCCGATGCATGGAAATGCAATCGTCTTTTGCATTTTGTACCTTAAGACTTTACCAAAGTAATTTATCAGTGCAAGGAGGCTTTTGACAGACTCCCTAGAGATTTGAAGGTATAGAATCATATCATCCTCAAAGAGGGATAGCTTAACTTCCTCTATTCCTATGCGGATATTCCTGATTTCCTTCTTTTGTCTGATTTCTCTCTCTAGGACTTCCCGCACTATGATGAACAGGAATGGTGAGAATGGGCATCCTTGTCTTGTTCTCATTTTTAGGAGGAATACTTCTAACTTCTATCCTTTGAACAAAATGTTGACTATGGGTTTATCATAGATGGCTCTTACTGTTTTGAGGAATGTTCCTTCTATGCCTAGGTGCTTCAGGGTTCTTATCAAGAAGGGATGCTGTATTTTGTCAAATGCTTTTTCTGCATCGAATGATAAAATCATGTAGTTCTTGGTTTTACATCTGTTAATGTGCTGAATTATGTTTACGGTCTTGTGACTGTTGAACCAGCCTTGCATCCCAGGAATGAAGCCCACCGGGTTGTGGTGAATGATCCTTTTTTTTTTTTTTTGAGTTGGAGTCTCACTCTGTCACACAGACTGGAGTACAGTGGCACGCTCCCTCCCAGCTTGGAGTGCAGGGCATGCTCCCGGCCACTGCAGCCTCTACCTGCTGGGCTCCGGCGATCCTTCCACCTCAGCCTTCCAAGTAGCCGGAACTACAGGTGGGCACTACCATGCCTGGCTAATTTTTTGATTTATTGTAGAGATGAGGTCTCGCTAAGTTGCTCAGGTAGGTCTCAAATCCGTGGTCTCAGGCAATCCACTCACCTCAGCCTCCCAAAGCGTGGAATTACAGGCTGAGCCACTGAGCCTGGTTTGTGGATGATACTTGAAATATGTTGTTGGATTTGATTTGCTGAAATTTTGCAGCAAAAATTTTTACATCTATGTTCATCAAGGTAATTGACCTGTAATTCTCTTTCCTTGTTGGGTCTTTGCCAGGTTTGGGTATCAGTATCATATCAGTCTTATGAGTTGGGAAGAATTGCATTATTCTCAATAGCCTGGAATACTTTCAATAAGATTGTTATCAGCTCATCCTGTATGTCTTGTAAAATTCAACTGGGAGGTTATCTGGTCCTGGACTTTTTTTTTTGTAGGGAGATTTCTTATGACTGAGTCAATTTTCTGGATAGTTATTGGTCTGTTTAGAGTTTCTGTTCTTCATGTTTCAACCTTGGGAGGTTGTGTGATATCAGAAAGTTTTCCAATTCCTTTAGGTTTTCTAGTTTATTTGCATACAGGTGTTCATAGTCATTTCTGATAATCTTTTGAAATCCTTCAGGGTCAATTGTGACTTTGCCTTTTGCATTTCTAATTATGTTTATTTGGGCTTTCTCTCTCTCTCTCTTTTAAAGTCAATCTGGCCAGGGGACAGTCAATCTTATTTATCCTTTCAATGAACCAGGTTTTTTGTCTCGTTTATCCTTTCTATTATATTTTTATCTTCAATATATCCTGCAATTGGTGATCTGCATTCTTCTGCAGAAGTTAAGATTTTAAGTGAGCTTGCCTTTCCAGCTCTTTAAGGTGTGACTTTAGGCTGTTTACTTGTGATCTTTAAGTTTTCTTGATGTGTGCATGTAATGCTATGAATTTTCCTTTTAATACTGATTTCATGGTATCACAAATATTCTGATAATTTGTGTCTTTGTTTTTGTTTGATTCCAGGAATCTTTTTATTTTTGTCTTAATTTCCATGTTGACTCAGAAATTGTTCAGCAGAATGTTGTTTATTGACCATGTCTTTGTGTGTTTTGATGGGCGCTTGTTGGTGGTGATTTTTATTTTATTTTATTATTATTATTTTTTGAGTTGGAGTCCCATTCTCTCACCCATGCTGTAGGGCAGTGGCATAATCTTGGCCACCGCAGCCTTAACCTACTGGGCTCAGGTGATCCTTCCTCCTCAGCCTTCCAAGTAGCTGGAACTACAGGCACGCATCACCATACTCAGTTAATTTTTAAAAAATTACTTATTGTAGAGATGAGGTCTCACCAAGTTACCCAGGCTAGTCTCAAACCTGTAGGCACAGGAAATCCTCTCAAAGTGCTGGGTTTATAGGTGTGAGCCACTGCGCCCAACTGTGATGTTTATTTTTAATCCACTGTGATTTGAGAAGATGCATGGTATTATTTTGATCTTTTGAAATTTGTTCATGCTTGATTTATGTCTGACAATGTGATCGATCTCAGAGTATGTTCCATGTGCTAATAAGTAGAATGTATACTCTGTAGTTGTTAGGTAAAGCATTCTGTAGATGTCTATTAAATCCATTTGATCAAGTGTTGAGGTTCTGGATTTCCTTGTTGGTGTTTTTGTCTTGAAGATATCTAAAGCTGTTCGTGGGATATTTAGGTCTCCAACTATGATTGTGTGAGATTTAATGTCCTCTCTTAGTTTACTTAATAGTAGTTTTATAAAACCCAGTGCTCCTATATTGGGTGCATATCCAATTAGACTAGATATTTTTTTGCTGGGGAATTGAGGTTTTTTTCATTTTGTAGTGTTCTTCCATGTCTTTTTTAACTGTTGATGGTTTGAAGTCTGCTCTGTCTGATATAAGAATCGCTACACCTGCCCTCTTCTGTTGTCTGTCCACCTGAAAGATCATTTTCCAGCCTCTAACTTTGAGCCTGTGAGTGTCCCTTGCAGTGAGATGAGTTTCTTGGAGGCATCAGATTGTTGCATCATGCTTCTTCATCCAGTTTTTCACTCTATATCTCTTCAGTGGTGCACTTAGACCATTCATGTTCAAATTGATTATTGAAATGTGAGAGTTTATCCTTGTGAGAGGGCTCTAAGGAGGTTGCTTTGTTTCCTTTCTAATTTTGTATTTACGTGTATATATGTTTATTTGGACTTTCTCTCTCTCTCTCTCGTTATTCTGGTGCCTCCAAGAAACTCATCTCATTGCAAAGGACATCCACAGGCTCACAGTTGGAGACTGGGAAATGATTTTTTAGGTGAGCAGAAAACAGAAGAGGGCAGAGATAGCTATTTTGATATCAGACAAAGCAGACTGCAAACCTTCTAAAGTTAAAAAGAACACAGAAGGACACTACATAATGATAAAAGACTCAATCTACCATTTTTGTGAGTGCTCTGTATAATCTGTTGGCTCTGTGCTTGCCTATACTTGTATAATGGATATGACAATTCCTTTTTTTTTCTTTCTGTATTCAACATCTTCTGAAGTGTCTCATGATAGGTTGTTTGGAGGTGGCATATTCTCTTAGGGATTGGATGTCTGGGAAGGAGTTTAGTTCTCCCTCACTGATGAAGCTTAGCTTGGCAGGATAGAAAATTCTTGGCTTTTCTTTAAGAATGTTAAAAATTGGACTCCAGTCCTTTCTGGCTTGTGTTTCTGCAGATAAGTCTGGAGCAATTCTAGTGGATTTTCCCTGGTAGGTTGTCTGATCTTTCTCTTTTGCTGCCTGTAGAATTTTTTCTTTCATGCTTACTTTTTGGAAGCAGATTACTAAGTATCTTGGGGTGATCTCATGTGATACCTTGCAGAGGTTCTCTTAATCTCTTGTGCTTGAATGGTCATGTCGTTGGCGAGATGTTGGAAGTTTTCTTGGATGACCTCATAGAATGCTTGTTTCATGGTGTTCTCCCTTTTGCTTTCTGTTTCTGGGAAACCAGTCAGGCATAGATTTGACTTCTTAACATAGTCCCACATCTCTCAGAGGCTTTACTTCATCTTTTTGAGCTTTTTTTCTATGGTTTTGACATACTGGGTTAATTCCGTATTTTGATCTTCAGGCTCTGAGAATCTTTCCTCTGCCTGGTTGATCCTACTTTCTATGCTCACTACAGTGTTTTAAATATCCATAATAAAGTTTTTCATTTCCATTATTTTAGACTAGGCTTTTTTTTTTTTTTTTTTTTTGCAATTGGCCAACTCCACTTTTACTTCCTGTGCAACTTCAGTGAGTTTCACTTCTAGTTTCTCTTGGTTCCTGTTTACTTTTGCCATCCAGTCTCTGATTTCTGTGGCTGCCATCTGGGGTAAGTCATTCTGGGATTTTCTTTGGTGCTCTGACAGTTGCTTTTTTGGGCACAGTCTTGTTAGGACTCTGAGGGTTGTCTATTTTTTTTCATAGATTTTTCCTCATTTGGGGCAGGCCTCTTTTCACTGTCTACAATTCTATTTTAGTTTTCTTGCTCTAAAGCTAGTCAATGATCTAGGGTTCTTTCTGTGGTTCAATCTTGGTCACTCATTGGGTGAGGGAGGAAGATTCTCTTCTGCTCCTTGCTCTACCTTGTGGCAGTTTTCTGTCACTACAGAATTCTTCTCCTGTTGCTGAACTAGGGATCAACTTTGAACCCCTGCAGCTAGCACTTTGGGGAGAGTGAGCAAGGGGTCAGGTGGTCTCTCGTTTGCTGTCTGAAGTCCACAGCCCAGAAAACTCTGTGCTTGTCTGTACTTGTATGATGGATATGACCATTCCTTTTTTCCCCCTGTATTTAGCACCTTCTTAACACAGTTCACAGCCCTTTCATTGAGAAAACAATGGGGTTGGTGTCCCTTGTGTTTCTTCCTCCCTGTTCAAATCCATAATCCACACTCCACTCCTGAAGCAGAGTGAGCTCTCTGCCATGGAGGAGATGGTGGGCTCCATGCTGCAGGGATGCCAGGCTTAGAGTTAGCTCCTCTTGATCTGCCTGGGAAGATGACTCACCTGCTGGTCAGCAGAGTTCACTCCGCAAGTGTGCCTTCCCTGACTGTGAGTCAGTGCTCATGGTGGCTAACCCAGTGTGGGTCCCTTTTCCCCCAGTCTTCTTTGGCTGTGGTTGCCCACCACTATGCTATGCCCAGGACTCTTCCTGCATGGGGCCGATGACTGGTGCATGGCTGAGAAGGGATGAGCCATCCCAAAGCATCTTAGGTACATTCACCCATTTTTGATTTCCAGGCAGGGCTTCAGTTCTTATGCAAGTTTGGTACACGGTGGGGGATGGAGTGTCCGCATTCCTGCATCTACTGTTGCCTTCTGATATCTGTGTGTTCAAAAAGACCTTTGCTGGGTACAGGGTGTTTTACCTGTCCAAGGGTGTTTGAGATGTCTGTCTGTGGGTAGTTGGGTTCCTACTCTCTGCCTTGCTCACGGTGGCCATCTTGGCAACTCTTCCCTCAATTTCTTTTTCCTTAGTTAAGTAGTGTGAATGCAGTCTTTTTAAAAAGTCTCTAACTACTCTGTTTAAGTGAGAGGGTTTTGGTTGACAGAAAGAAAAAGAACATCTTTGTCATTGAATTATCTTTCCTCTCACACCCCTTGAGGGGAATTCTACATTCAATGAGTATTTCCTAAACAGGGACTCTCTGTCTAGTGCTACAGCATAGGAAAAAATGCCAATAAGAGCAGGATCTGTCCTGCACTGTAGCTTCCTAACTGTTTTTCCATAATCCACTCATCTTTCTCTAATTCAGTGGACCTCAAACATGAGTATGTAACAGAATCTCCTGGAAGGGCTTTTAATACACAGATTTCTGGGCTTCCCAGAGTTTCTGATTCAGGAGTTCTGGGGTGGAGGCTGAGAATGTGCATTTCTAACAAGCTTCCAGGTGATGCCGATGTCACTAGTCTGGGAACCCCACTTTGAGAACCATTGTTTGAATCCATTTTGCTTGCAGCATCCAAAGTAATCATTTTTTAGAAAGCAGGATTTATTGAGGACACAGTGAGAGGGGACCTAAAGAGGTTACCCCCAATATATACATTTTAAGAGAGCAATAATCTTTGCCCTGATGTCTATGAAAATATCTCCTATTTATACCACAACAAATTATACTTATGGCTTGTAAGTATTGCTATTATGAAGATGCATCAAGATATTAATGGGCTTGGTGGCTCAGCCTGTAATCCCATGCCTTTGGGAGGCTGAGGTGAGTGGATTGCCTGAGCCCGCGGGTTTGAGACCCTCCTGAGCAACTTGGCGAGACCTCATCTCTAAAATAAATTAAAAAATTAGCCGGGTGTGGTAGCGCACGCCTGTAGTTCCAGCTACTTGGAAGGCTGAGGCAGAAGGATCGCCGGAGCCCAGCAGGTCAAGGCTGCGGTAGCCCGGAGCGTGCCACTGCACTCCAGTCGGGGTGACAGAGTGAGACTCCAACTCAAAAAAAAAAAAAAAGATTTTAACAGTTTGGTTTCATTTTCTCCTTAACATGTAAGTAGTAAGACAAATAATTTCTAAAACTCTCAATGTTTCTTTGTCATTTATTCCAGGGGAAAAATATGTTATTATCCTAAGCACTCACCTGCCAAACTTACAATAAAGCTCACAGTAGGCTGGGCTCAGTGGCTCAACCTGTAATCCTAGCATTTTGGGAAGCTGAGGTGAGTGGATTGTCTGAGCCCACGGGTTCGAGACCCACCTGGCAACTTGGCAAGACCTTGTCTCTACAATAAAGCAAAAACTAGCTGGGCATGGTAGCATGCGTCTGTAGTTCCTGCTACTTGGAAGGCTGAAGCTGAAGGATCACTGAAGCCCAGCAGTTCAAGGCTATGGTGGCCAGGAGGGTACCACTGCACTCCAGTCTGGGTGACAGAGTAAGACTCCAACTCAAAAAAAAAAAAGTTCAATGTGAGTCATATTGGACTCTTCACTTAGATTTTTTAATGGAGATTACATACGTGTGATCTTCATCCTCCATGAAAAACATGTGATGACTGTTGGTCACCTACTATACAAGGGCCTATCATAGGTCTAACATTGCAACAACTGACCCCATGCTTTTACATAAACACTATGAATGAAGGCATAGCATCAAGTGAGTTAAGTTACATCAATACTATTTGTTTTTCAAAATATCCACAAATTCTGTGAATGCAAAAACAAAATTATAGAAGGAATATACTTATGCTTTCCTAAAAAAACAAAAAATCAACCATCTTCTAATGTCATTCAATAGCTGATGTTTATTTCAAACTGACTTTTCATTAAGTTTCCATACGTATTGCATCTGTAAAGTTTTCAGTCTGAATACTATAGTGTTTCTGTGGCATATATTTTGAACAAAGGTCAGTCCACATGCTTTAAATTTGTAGATTCTCTCCAATGCACACAGCCTAATGTCAAATAAAGTTTTTGCTGTTTAAAAGATTTATACAATTTTACATTTATACTTTCAAAAGATCTGTGGTTTAAGCAAAGATAATGGTACTCTTCATATCTGTAAACTGCTCCCCATGTCTCTATAATTTATATGTTGATATATGATTTTCCAGTCATTACAGATACAGAAAATTTAGAGTATGAATTCTTGGATGTTGAGAAAACTTGAAATAACAGTGAAAAACTTTGCCTCATTTTTCTTACCTATAGGGTTTCTCTAAATGTAGATGCTCATATGTCAACCAAGTATTGAATGCGAGTAAAGGCTTTGTCACATTCTTCACATTTGAAGACTTTTTCAGCAGTATGAATCCTGACATGTCAAGTAAGTCCTGAATGGCAGTGAAAGACTTTGCCACATTTTTCACATATGTAGGGCTTCTCTCCAGTATGGATGGTCACATGTTCAGCAAATCCTTGGTGAGAGTGATAGGCTTTGCCACATTCTTCACACTTCTAGGGTTCCTCTCCAGTATGGATGGCCTTATGTTTGGCAAATACTTTGTAAGAGTGAAAAGCTTTTTCACACGTTTCACATCTGTAGGGTTTCTCAACAGTATGGATCTTGACATGTCAAGCAAGTTGTGAATGACAGTGAAAGGCTTTGCCACATATTTCACATTTGTAGGGTCTTTCTCCAGTATGGATTATCATGTGCCCAGTAAATCCATGGTGAGAGTGATAGGCTTTGCCACATTCTTCACACTTATAGGGTTTCTCTTCAGTACGGTATCTCTGATGTTGAATAAGATTTGAGTACTGATCAAAGGTTTTGTCACATACTTGACATTTGTAGGGTTTATGTGCAGTATGGATTCTCTGATGCTCAATAAGACATGAATACCAAGTAAAGGCTTTATCACAAACTTTGCACTTATAGGGCTTCTCTCCAGTATGGATTTTCTGATGTTGTCAATGGCATGAGAAATAGCTAAGGACTTTGCCACTTTCTTCACTTTTGAATGCTCTCTCTTCACTATGGATTCTTTCATGTCTATTTAAATGATTTCCTAAACACTTTCCAACATATATTGTGTATATTTCCTCCAGTACTTTCTTGATGTTGACTACATTTTGAGGACTGGTTAAATGTTTTGTCATATTCATGTTTGGAAGCCATTTCAGAAATATGGATAATCTGGTAGATCATAAATTTGGAGTGTTGATGACGAGCTTTCCCACATTTGTTACATTTGTAATGGTTATATGTAATAGAACATCCTATCTGCCTTTCACCCTCATGCACACTTTTCCAAGATTTTTTTTTTTTTTTGAGTTGGAGTCTCACTCTGTCGCCCAGACTGGAGTGC
>NW_007260516.1:1096283-1112968 GCF_000164805.1 Carlito syrichta
TCTCGTTGCCCAGGTGAGTCTCGAACCCGCGGGCTCAGGCAATCCACTCACCTCAGCCTCCCAAAGGCGCGGGATTACAGGCTGAGCCACCGAGCCCATCTCCAAGATTTTTTAAAATGTAAGGTCTTAAGGCCATATCTTCCAATTGGCACCTTTGTAAGTGACTCTTCTGTACCCTTCTCTGGCAAAATGCCCTCACTGTAATGAGAAGTCACAGCTCGAGGTGTGGCTCATGTGCTGTGTCTCTTCCCATCCCAGGGCTCTTTCCTTTACTCCAGACATGTGATCAGGTCTGCCTTAAAGACAGCAAGACCTAGAAAAACCGGGTTTCTGTGGTTCTCTTACATCACATTCCTGTACAATATCCGCTGAACAGGGTCCAGGAATTCCCACTCTTCTGGAGACAATTCTATGGCTACATTCTTAAATGTTAACAGCCCCTCGAGGTGTGGCTAATGTGCTGTGTCTCTTCATCCCAGGGCTCTTCTCCTTTGCTCCAGACAGGTGATCAGAATTGACTTATAGACAGCAAGGCCATAATACACCATAATTTTCTTCAGTACACCATGTCAGGGCGACAAAAACCAGTCAAGAGATATCCCCACAAAAAGCCAAAACTTTGAAAACATGATCCATTCTTCTAGGTCTCTCCAGAAAGAGATACTGAGAGTTGAAAGTTTTCTCTTGGGCTCAATGTGTTGTTCTGAAAAAGAGGAGATCAGGTGGTAGACAGTTTCCCAGTCATGTCTGGTCACCTTTATGGAGGAAAAAAAGATCCCATCTCCTGACTTCTGGGTGTCCCAGCGTCCTCCCTATGGACTCTCCAGACCTGCATGTCACAGGGCGAAAAAGGTAGAAGGAAAGACACGTCATTCTCTCCAAGATGATCCAGCACTTCTGCAGGCACAGGATACAAAAAATCCTTTCCCAGAGTAATCTTTAAACAAATACATCAGATCACATCATTTTCTTCCTTAGACCCTTGACTGTCTTTCCACGGTATTTAAAATGGAGAACTCAAATACTTTATGATACTTGCAAAGCCTTGCATGTTTACCTCTGTTTGCTTCTTCAAGTTTATCTTCTTCTGTGAGTCCCTCCTAACCCTTATCCCTTGATTACAGGTGCAGGACCACATATCTTTTCTCAGGATGTCCTTGAAAATACAGAGCTCAGCGGGGCTTGGTGGCTCAGCCTGTAATCCCAACACTTTGGGAGGCTGAGGTGAGTGGATTGCCTGAGCCTGTGGGTTCGAGACCCACCTGGGCAGCTTGGCGAGACCTCCTCTTTACAAGAAATAAAAAATTAGCTGGTCATGGGAGTGTGCACCTGTAGTTTCAGCTACTTGGAAGGCTGAGACGGAATTATCGCCAGAGCCCAGCAGGTCGAGGCTGCTGGGAGCATGCCACTGCACTCCAGTCTGGACGACAGAGTGAGACTCCAACTCAAAAAAGAAAAAAGAAAAAGAAAAAAGAAAAAGAAAATCAGAGCTCTGCGTTTCCCTTCAAGGACTCTTAGTTCCTCCTCGATGGCCTGCTGACTTCATTCTCAACCTTCAGGTCACAGGTTCACTGACCCCATCCAGAAGCTCTTAGTGATGGTGTTATCTGATGCTGTCCCTTTTTCACCGCAGTCACTGTCTATTGTATCACCTTATTTCTTCTACAACAGTTATCACCATTTGATATGATTTTTCACCTTATTTCTTCTACAACAGTTATCACCATTTGATATGATTTTTAAGATGCAATTATTTGCTACTGTCTATCTCCCCCTACTAGAGTATAAGCTCTGTGATGACAGGGTTCTGTCTATGTCTTCAGTGTCTCAGGAGATATTTGGCCACATTGCAGGGCAGGGTTAGTTTCTGTTGTGTGAAGAAGTGGGCTTAATCAAGGGATCTGAATTACACTCCCTAAGTGGGGTTCCCAGACTAGCAGCATCAGCATTGAAAAGAAAGACAGAGAGTCGAAAGCCATTTTTTATCTTGTTCCTAAACCTTAATCCCGTGATGAAAAAGTAGAAGCTATGTTTTGGAGAAATGCATACTTTAGATAAAAATTAACTTTTCTGACTTTGTCTTTTCAGAAACAAACTTCCAGGTATCAGAGGTGTCTCATAGTGGCAATCAAGCTTGCCTAGAGTAAAGGGAATTTACAAGGCCTAAGATATCACGCTTTGGGCAAAAGTTATGACAGCTCAGAGGGAGAGCAGGTGGAGATTCGATCTTCTAGTAAATTGGGCTCTATCTACAGGAAAGCCAAAGATCCTCTGAAGCTCCCCACTGGGAATGCCTAGGAGATAAGGGGACCCTCCATTAGCTGTAAGGAATGTCATTCGGGAAGGTGCAGGAGCACTGGAATCCTTGCCACACCCTTCTCTAGGGGCTGTGATAATATGGACAGACATTAATGGGTTTCTGCGTCACAGGATCTCCAAGATATTCGCAGGTGGTTGATACAGAAGTCACAGCAGTCATGTCTACCTGGTTGCAACATCTCCAGGGGAAAGGATTTAAGCCAGGACTTGGGGTGTCACAGTGTCACACTCGTCTAGAGTGTAGGTCTGCACCCTGTCTGTGGGGAGTGACTTTTTCTTAAACAAATCTTATCTTCCTTCACCTCTTTGTGTGTTGCAGTTCTCTGCATTACTCGCATCCCTGAGTTGCCAGCGCGTACCTCCAGCTTGCGGGCTCCCACGGTGCTGCGCCTCTCTCTCCATCCATCCATCCACCCTCACCCCATCCATATCCTCACAAGTATCACCTGGAAACTTGTTAGAAATGCACATTCTCAGGCTCCACCTCAGACCTCCTGAATTAGAAACTCTGGGAAGCCCAGAAATCTGTGTATCGAAAGTCCTTCTGGGAGATTCTGTTACATACTCATGTTTGAGGACCACTGAATTAGGGGAAGGTGAGCAGATTGTGGGAAACCAGTTAGGATGCTACAGTGCAGGACAGACCCTACTCTTCTTGACATTGTTTCCATGGTAGCCTTGACAGTGTTGTTGAAGATGATTTTTAGTGAGAATAAGTAAATACTTCATAATGTCAGAACACATTGCAAACAGAACCAATCCAGAGAAGCAAGGGTGGACTATGGTGTCTTTGAACCCATGGTGATAGTGGCTCTATTTCCACCACATGAGAAAAGTCTACCAACCCAAAGTGGAGAGGTTTGGAGCAATAAGATGGTATCCTTGATGATTTCCCTGGGATTGATCCTATGGCCACAATGAATCTTTTTAGGAGAGGTATACTGAAAAGTGAGTGACAAGACTCAACCCTATTTACTGACCCTGGTTGGAAGATCTTATTCTTTTGAGCTGACTGTCTTTCTCCTGGGTAAATAGAAGGCCAGTGCTTGCGTTCATGTCTTTCACCAAACAAAACTCAGACTACAGCATCCCACTCCAGGTGACAGAACATGTGAAAATTCAAAGTGGGTGTAGACCCAGTTTGAGAAAAATGCATTACCGATATGATAATTCCACATGTGAGAGGGTGGGAGCAGGGGCACAAGTGAGATCTATTTTCTTCATGGTTTTGATTCCTCTGAACAAACGAGATTTGATGAATTGTGGGAGGTGGAGGGCAGAAAAGGTGGTGTAGTTTTTTTTTTTAACCTTAAAGTTTATTTTTAAGAAATAGTGTAAGTAAAACTACTAAAAGAAATGATGACTGAATGAACAAACAATATGTGGTATGCACATCCAATGGAATATATCCAGCCTGAAAAAGAAAGGAAATCTTGACACATGATATGACATGGATTAACCTGGAGGATAGTATGGGGCGTGAAATAAGCTAGTCACAAAAGACACAATCTATATGATTTCATTCACACAAGGGGCCCAGAGTGTCAAATTCATGGTGACAGAATGTAGAATGTTTCTTACTGGAGACTGGGACAAGGGGGAAATAGAGAGCTACTGTTCAATGGGCACAGAGTTTCAGTTTGGGAAGGTGAAAAATTCTGGAAGGTGGTTGTACAACTGTTTTCAATGTACTTAAGACTACTGAATTGGGGTGAAAGGTCACACGGCACGGGGAGCTAGCGAGGGACTGGCAGCAGTGGGTCAGGGCGAGCGGCCTGCGGTGTGGCCCGTGGCAACCATGAGTTTACCCCTCAACCCGAAACCTTTCCTCAACGGCCTCACAGGGAAGTCAGTGATGGTGAAGCTTAAGTGGGGGATGGAGTACAAGGGTTACCTGGTGTCCGTGGATGGCTACATGAGCATCCAGGTTGCAAATACAGAAGAATACATAGATGGGGCACTGTCTGGACTCCTGGGTGAAGTTTTAAAAAGGTGTAACAATGTCCTTTATATCAGAGGTATTGAAGAAGAGGAAGAAGAGGGGGAAATGAGGGAAGAGCAGCTTCTGTGTGGTTTTTTAAATATATATTTCTAGACAATAAAGATCTGTTTTTTTTTTAAAGACTACTGAATTATATACCTAGATATGGTTAAGATGTAAATTTTGCATTTTGCAGTTTTTATCACAATAAGAAAAAATTAAGAGATATGATAATTTTGCCAGTTTTTGAATTCTTCTTACATTTTGGTTGGTTTATTTAAAGAAGATGTTTTTCAAATGAGTAGCAGAAGTTTTCAGCGAGCTGCCACCATAATTTCTTTTTCTTCCCAAGAAGATCTTGCCAAAAAAATTTTTGTTGCCTTTGTTTTTGTTTTTCCTGGTCGTAAATCTGTACAACTTTGAGGGAAGGAAGAAAATATTTATTGAGCATCTATTCTGTGCCTGACACTGTGCCTGGCTCTTTCACAAGTGTTACCTGTTGTAATATTCACAATGGACTGTTTAATTCCATTTTTAAGTACATAAAACAGAGGGTCAAAAGAGGTTTAGTTACTTACCTAAATCATACATGTGGTGATACTAATAAGAGTAACAACAATAAGAGTGCCTGGCATTTATGGAGAACTTACTATGTGCCAGGCACTTACTATGGGTAAGGGTTTTGCTCATTTAAATAATAGGGCCTACATTAAAATACGATTGTTGGATTTTCTGACTTCACCCCCCGCATTTGCAAATGAGGTGCCTGAGACTCAGAGAATTTCAGTGGTATGCCCAAGGTTACAGAGCTACTTGCCATTAGAGTTAGAACCATGAGTTGTATCAGTGCTATTTCTAATTCATATTCTTTGCTATCTCCTGACCAGGGAAAATGAGCATAAATCCTATTTAACTGGGAAGCACATTTTATTGGAGATTGTTCTTTCAAAGGAAATATTTAGTGAACTCTGGACCTGTTTATGGGTTGGTGTTTCCCTTTGGCATGAAATCTACCAGAGTCATCAAGATCAAGAATAAAGGGACAATAAATCACTTTCCTGGATATAATTTCAACTCTCAAGTAGTGCAGTCCATGTAACTTTATAAATTCTGAATTTTCTGGGTTGTGGATGAATGAAAAATTATTCCCACTTGTATGACCAGGTATTTTTTATGTGACGATGGGCATGTCTGGCTAATGGGAAGCAACCACATCACAAGAAAATAAGAAAGCTTAGGCATGAAGTCCTTGTTCAGATGAACTGGAAATTTTTCTGGGTTCCACACTCTGTCTTGTGATTAATTCTTTCTGGTTTCGAGTAAATGCCATCGACTTTCAGACCAAGGCCATGCATCAGCTTGAGCCACATTGCTTGTTCTTTCTGTGTCTTTCCTTGTCTGCTTCTTGCTTCTTCTAGGTTCGGAATGGTAACAACGTGTTTTAACTTTCGGATTCTTTCCTGGCATCAGAGATGAATAGAATCCACAGAAACCTCAACTTTTTTTTTCTTCCAATTTCCTGCCGGCATCCAGAGGAATTCAGATTTGGAATCAATACATGTCACAGAAGAATGAAACAGATGACTTGGTAACATGAAGATAAACTGTCTCTTTCCTCCCTCGGGTGTAACTTTTTCTAAAGTGATAACAAAAGAGGGAGCTTACCGTGGGTAGGAGATTCACCCTGCTTCCATATAACCAAACAGTCGACTGGTTTTACAACACAGGTTGTAAAGTAAATTCATCCAATGTTATTTATTTGCTTTTCAGCATGGAAAAAAATGGATCTGTTTCTATAGTGATTATATGCAGTATGTTGAAGGGAACGTCACTCAAAAATATTATCTTTTCTGTACTTTGAAACATATCATTGCTCTTTTTTCAGAAAAAGCAAATATATGTCTGCACATGCGTACACACACACACACACACACACACACACACACACACACTGTGTTTTATTAGCTCCTCTCCTCTCCCTCAGCATCCTGAAGGAATATATAGATAGTAAAATGCTGTTCACATAATTCAGCAACCTTCACTGTGGGTTTCTGTCAATATTTACTACCGATGGAACCTGGGGCTTCTTGCTAAGACTACTCCGGCCTCTAGTGAGAAACCTCTGTGTTCTGACTCTGATTTCAACACTATTCAATTTCCTGACTGTGGAAAAGGATTTCCACGAAATTTCCCCTTCACGAGCCCGGGATTGTAATAAATAAATGTTTCCTTCTCACCACCTCCGACCCCAAGGACCTCCTGGTGTCTGTGAGGATTCAGTAATATTTGTGAGAGAGTTTGTATCTAGGATTATCTCTTGTAAGTGTGCAGTTCAGGTCATTGGGTTTTTCATCTCTATTAAGGATTTATTTTCTTGGATCAAACCTGGATTTGACCTCTGAGAGGCTTAAATTTCTATCCTGTAACATCGTGTCTGAATCAGAAACACACTACTTCTGCGGGGGTTTTTTTTGGTCAAAAGTTAATCCTATTAATTTTTTTATAATCAGTTTTGATACTGTCCATCCTACTTTCCATTTGGGTTTCTGTCCCCTCTACAATCAGGGCAATTTCTCAAATAAGACCAGAGATTTACTCTTCTAATTCTCGGTTCAATGCTTGCTCCTGACCCTATATTGGTAGTAGGGGGGAGAAGATTGAAAAAGGCAAATGACTGATCCCTGAAATCTTACTTGTGGCAGAAGAACAAATTGTTGAAAAGAAATGTAATTTCTTCGAAACATGACATTCGGTTGGTTTGATCTTTTTCCTGGGTTGGCTTTTTTCTTTTGAGTGAGGACATGCCATGGTGATATTTGAACTTCACAAACACCTAAGAATAGTAGAAGAAACAGTCAGAATGAGAAGGACCAGTTCAAAACTATGGTCCAGGATTGAAGGCTTGAAAACTCACGTGGGAGCAGGGTAAATTCTATGGATACCTAGAGGACCAAAGTCAACATTCTCATCATTGACAAAGATATTCTTTTATTTCTAATATTCTAATATTTCCCTTGACATTTGAACAATATACATGGGGTCACTGTTATTCTGCTAAAAATTCTGCTGTGGCTTCCACAATTTTAGACCAGAACACCAAGTACTTACCACAACTGGGAAGGCCCTGCCTAACTTGGTCCTGCCTAATTCTCCAACCTCGTTTCATTTTCTCCTTGCTTACTACTCTCCAGTCACACTAACTTGCCTTAATTTTCTTGCACCTGTCAACTTTATTCTTGTCAGCAGATCTTTGGCCATGTTTTTCTTGCCTTGAAAGCTGTTTGTCCATTTGACTCTTGCTAATTCTTCAGATTTTAACTTAACATCACTCTCTTGGAAAGACCTCCCCTGTTAGTCTATTTCAGAGCGCTTTGTTCTTTTCATGGTACTTATAATTTGTAATTATATGTTTGTTGGGGCATATGATAAATATCTGTCTTCGTTACTGGATAGTAAGATTTGTAATGATAGGAAAGAGATTCGTTTTACGTACCATCAAACTTCCAATAACTGGCAAGTAGTAGGTACTCGAATAATTTGTGTGTTTGTATCTTGGGGCCAAGACCAAGATGAGTGGCTCAGATCCACATCACAAACAGCACAGAGCCAGGTAATGAGATACAACCAGGCAAGTTGTTAAACACCAGGAGATCCAATTCCTCAGGAGCAAAGTTGTATATCGAAGACTCAATAAATAGCACAGGAATAGGAAATTTGTGTGCTCTACACACAGAGGAGGAGTCCAGATAAAAATAATTGGGAAAGCTGATAGTGCCAGACTGGGTCAGAACCTTAGCAAAATAGTAGGTAATAGATACAGTGCACCAGCAACAAAAGACCACAACGCAGAAACAGTGTCCTTTCTCAGCAGGGAAGACTCTTATTGGAGAGTATTTGGATTTCGCTGCAATGATTATACTTACAAGAGCTTGCTGTGGGTCTTCTTTAGTAGTAACCAGGCCTGACGGGAACTAACATCCTATTGTGCTCTGCAGACTACCTGGAACATCGGCACTTGATGACTCACCTTGGCTGTGGGTGCTCAGTCTGCACAGTCCTTCATCCTAGCCAGAGTGTGCTGTGCAAACGCCGCGTGACCATTTTCAGTATTCACCATACAGTTTGTAATAATGACAGCTCCCTTCTATTCCCAAAGGCGTTTTGATTGGGTGATAGAATGTTCTCATCTTTTTTAAATGAGTTGTATCAGATTAAAAGATCCTGGGGGCTGAAAAGCCCACACAAGTAACAAAAAAGGGGGAAAAATCATTCAAGGCTGCTTTTACAAAGTGATTTTTTGGCTTTGTAAGGGCTACCAACCCTTATCAAGGAAGAGAGAGGCAAAAAAGAATGGTCTGACATTTTATTGGGTTGATGAAACAAAGGCTGAATAGGACATTGTAGACCGTTTTCAAATAATTTTCCTTTCTTGGGTAAAGTTATCAGCTTTAAATGAATGAATTACTGTTCTCATTATTGATCTATCTTTTTTCCCCTTAAGGTTTTTCTTCAAGTGTTCCACAGTAAAATACATGCAAAATCTAAAGATGAGATCAACCCAGTTTTCTCCTCCCAACCCATTTCTCCTACTTCAGTTTGTATTTTAATTTTGTTGGGAAAGAAGATTTTCTTTCCCTGACATAGAAGGGACCTGGTAAAGTGTATCCCCCATCCTGTGGCCCTAACTTTTGCCTGAGTGGACACCCTCTGGGGAAATGGTGGCCACTGAAAATGAAATAAACTGTAAGTTGTGGATGAGGATTGACTTTCCCAGGAGTAAGGTTTTTTTCAATGGGTGATCCAATATGGCAAAATCAGAGGGAGGAAAAAATAGCAACTGTTAAAATCTGGCCCTGAGTGAGCTCAAAACCATCAGCTCTGGAGCCTGGAGAATGGCCAGGATGACCTAGCTAGTTGAGTACCCCTTCCATGGCATAATAAGCACCTGAGGTGCCATAGATGCTAATACTTGAGTGCATCACGCTGTGCATGGCTTTGTGCATGGCAGGTCAGCACCGAAGGCTTGGTGTCCTGGGCACCCTGTAGAAACAGTTCTGAAGTGGTGATGAGATGGTCACGTAGTTCAAAAGAAAGGTAAAAGTGTTTAAACCGAAGGTAAGGAAGCCTGTCTGAGTTGCAGTTGGCCACGAACGGGGAAGAACACCACGGGTATTCGGTTTCACTGCACACTAAACCAGAAAGGAAAGAAGAGACACAGTGATTATGTCTAGAAATGGTTCATGTTATTTATTTACTGCGGATTCATCAGAAAGTTACATTGTGTGGTTATAGAATGCTTCTTAATGAAAATCCTTGTGAGTAGATGGATGTCCTCTTATTTTGTAATTTAACACATGGTTCTTCTGTGAATATAGATTTAGTAAATGATTTTGGTCTTTAGGGACAGAACCAGAAAGTGTTATTTATATGTATACATCTGTGTCCAGGTACCTGCTCTGATCTCTCTTTTCTTTTCCCCTTTCTCTCCCTTCCTCCTTCCCTCTTGCCTTGTCCCATTCTCTCTCCTTCCTGCTCTCCCCAACTGCTGCTGAAAACAGCCCAGCATTAGATAACTCCCTCGGTTCTTTCTTAGGGATGAAGAAGTCATTTTCAGGCAACAGTTCAGCTTATCAGAAGAAAATGGCACAGAGGAGAATAAACATGAAAATCACCAGGGGCCTATTTTGAAGTTTGTCATTGAAAAGCAGGCAAATCCTCTTCCTCTCTTACAAAAAAAATAACCCCCTTACACGTATCTTCCCTCTTCCCTACAACTTGTCTGTATGCTCCAAAAAGGATTTTGGCCATCTTCTCACCCAAGCACAATTTTTTGTTAAAAAAAAAAAAAATCTCCCAGCTATAAAATGACAACTGAGCACACAGCATGCGGAACTACCAGGAAATTAGAGTTCTCACCAGCTTGGATGGCCCAACCTTGACTATTTGAATTGAGGTTGAGGATTTATAAACCATTGCTTTGTTGGACTCTCAGTTGAGGGGAAATTTCTTAAGCAAGAGCTCCTCATGGAAAACATTGTTTCTGTAACAACCTGAGGTCAGACTCTGGGAATAGCTAGCAAGAATTCCACTGGCAGCTTTCTGTTGTCTTGAGGTTATGAAGAGAGAAAGAAATTCCTGTCCCTCTCACTACCTCCAAGATTCAAGGGGGCCCGGATTCTGAAGAACTTTGCCAGCCTCAGCATTTTTGAAGTGTTCATAGAAGCAAAAGGTATGAATTTGCAGCTGAGGTTGTCTTTGTGGTTTAACAAAAACTCTTAGGCCAGAGGAAGCAGAGTTTTAAAAAAATTATTATCAGAAATACCCACCAGGTAAGAAAAGAAAGAAGATTGGAGGCCCAGAGGAACTGCAAACCTCCAAAGATCTTGCTTATGTGCATAGAAAATGATAGAGAATCATGGGTTATGTTTTGTAAAGGCAGTTATTTGTGAGGAAATGGTCCCACTAGGACATTCTTCGAACAGTTTGAAGTAAAATTCTTAGGAGACCATAAGCCCAGGCATTATTCAATCATGAGGGAGACTCCTGAAGCCAACTGTTTTCAAACCTTATGTAAAGAAGTTTGAAGAAACAACTTTTAGTAAGTTTGAAACTGAGAAAATCAAAATGCCAGGGACTGGGGTGATGGGGATGTGGGGATGTGGATGTGTGAGTGGTGTGATGGAGGGAATAATCCCTGGGAATGGAAGTAAGTCACCACAGGAGAAATCTCCAATGCAGCAAACTTCTTGTTTTTCCCTAAGAAGCTTCTAATGTCTAACATCTCTCAGGTCCAGTGCTTAACCCACAAGATTGGTAAGGCTTGTCTACCTGCTGTCCCACTAGACTACGGTAAAGTTATATTTAGGTCATCTGTGCCTCAGTGTTCTCATCTGTAAAATGGTACCGTTAGGTATACCAATCACAGAGTGTGTGAGGATCAGCTGAGTTCGTATATTAATATATACAGCACCAGGAAAATGCCTGGCACATGCTAAGTGCTCAGCAAATGTCAGCTATTATTTTTGTACTTGAAGGCAGGACCCATATCTGTTCCTAGAGTCTGCCTTAGTGCTGGTTGCAGAGAAAACTCCAAAACATATTTATTAAATACATGTGAGTTGCTCAAGAACTCTGTATAAAGGCTGAGTCATGGCCTTGGGAACATTGATGTCTCTGGCAAGATTCCTGTGGCTTTGCAAATGTCCAGACTAATGCCAGTTGCCTCTCTCATATGTGAGGGTAACAAGGCATTTGACCCCAGCACAGGTGCAACTGGGTGGCTCTGTGGGAATGGCAGAATGTCCCTTCTCTCAGCAGTCAGAATTCCGCTGAACTGCTTACAGGGCACTAAATACCCTCACAGGCTGGAGCTTGGTGAAAGCGGAAAAGTGCCTACTATTATCTCCCCACTCGGAAACTTTTAAAAAAAGGTAAATGCAAGAGGCAACATGGTCATATTATGGGAAAAGAGCTTGGCTTGGAGTCAGACACACCTGGTTTTGCATCACGGCTCCACAGTGTAACCAAGTGTGGTCTAGTTATTAACCTCTCTAAGCCTTGGTGTCTTCATCCATAAAATGAGAATTGTGGGCTTTGGAATTAATAGGACCCGAGTTAGAAAACTGAGTTGTTATGTAGTAGTGTGTGACACGTGAGCAGTGACATAACCTTTTTAAGCCTCAGTTTTACTCATTAATAAAATGGACATAAGGTATATATTAGTGTGGTCTAAATGTTCAGTAGGGAAAGCCCTGCCTGCCTGCAGTGGTGCCCTTAATTATTTATTGAAATATAGCAATTGCACATGATTTACTGGGCAGAAGCTTACAGACATGTCTTCTAAATCTCAAACAGCATACATTCCTCTCAGGAGACAATTTTATTATAAAGAATGGCAAGCCAACTGGAAGCACAGACATCAGTTTGTTTTAACTCTCTAGAGCATTCAGAATCATTTGTAATATTCCACTTGCCCTGGTTGCTTTTAGCAAAAAGTGTTTTATCACATAGAGAAACACATCAGTGACAATCTTCTCCTTAATAAACCATGTCTTTAGACACAACATTATGCAATATGATTACAAACCATTACGGGACGTTCTTCTTACTATGAAAAGCAATGAAGCAAGTGATGTGAATATTATTGGGACTTTGCCTGGCTCAGCTGAATCCCAATAATCCTTCCCTTTGGAAAGGCATACCCAAGAACGGCTGGCGAATCTGATTGCCAGCACGGCTCAACATTCTTCAGACTACATTTTTGCATGTTTCATGCTTTGGAACCAAACACTCTTCGACTGTTCCATTTTAAACTGCTGCATTGCATTTCATCTTGAGATCACACTGCGGGAGGGGAAAAAAAACAACTTGAGCAAAATTTCTGGTTTAGCTGTTTCACATTCCTCTGTTTTACAATGAAAATATCTAGTTTATGCCTCTTGGCATCTGGTAGTCAAATATTGTGTATTTAGTGGAGCTTTGAGTGACAACGGTGTGGTACTATTGAGTAATATATTGGCAGGGCTTCTGCAGAGGACCCATCGATATGATTGTGTGGCCTAGTTTTTAATTCCAGAGTTTCAATTAGAAGTGTCTTCAGGACACAACTTCTAAGACTGAAGGAAAAGAAAGTGTAAGGACACCTTAGCCTTAGAGCCCTGAGGACAAAGAGAGATGGAATATAAAGTGGGCCACACTGCATTTGTGGGTCCCCATCCTATCATAATATTCTTGTATTTACCTTCTGGCACTCCAGATCCAGCCTTTTAAAAGTTTCTAAAAAGTATTCTGTCTCCAAGCCAGGGATGGCCTAGAGGCAAAAAGGAAGTCCAGAATAAAACCACTGTCTGAGACTCTTTCATTCAAATATTTCCTGCGCAAACATGGTGTACAGAGCCAGGGGCAGGCCCTGAGGATTCAGATGTGACAAATGTAGGACTCCTGGGCTTTGAGACCTTAGTTAGGGACACACACATGTAATGTATATCAGAGGAACTAATGAAGTGTTTAGAGATGCACAAGATGAAGAATTCTGCCTGGCAGCCGCCATTGAAGACACAACACTTGGGGTACAACTCAAAGGCAGTTCCATGCTTCCAAGAGTGTCCAAAGTGTCCAAAAGCCTCTTCTGTCAGGTAGAATCACAAACAGTGATAATACCATACTTCTGCAAAACGCATCTTAGGTTTGTGAGGTAGACAGATGGCATCTCTTCCAATTTACTATGACAACAACAACAACAATAAAAACGTTCAAAGAGGCAGTGATTTACCCAAGATCCCATGGGTAGGCAAAAGAAGAGTTGGAATTTAAAAAAATAGGTCAGAATCCAAATCTGGAATTCCTTGATGTCAGCTTGGTTGGTGACCTGCACACTCAGAATCTGCAAGAGGACAAGGCCCACAAGCGTTAGGGGCTCTGATGGCTGTGCACCCCCTTTCTAAGTGCTCCAGGGAAAAGTACAGTGTAGCTTAGAGGCTTAGTGTGTCCAGCCCAGGCCAGAATCCTATACGTTTGGGAACCCCTGGATAGGGATAAGGGTTAAGGCAGGGGAGGAATGTCCTAAAGGTTACCCAGCTTCCTGGTGAGCATGTTATGGTAGATATCTGTGAGCAGCCAGATGTTCTGGGAGTAAGGTGCCCATCTTTGCCACCAGGGTGTTTTCTCTTTCTGTGGGTTGTTTTATGAGCCTTATTATAATGGCTCTGTGATACAGGTATAACAGATAGTCTTTTCTTGACAAGAGACAAGAATACTGAAGTGCAGAGAGGTTAGACAACTTGCCCATATGACAAATAAGCTTTAAAAACTGAGGCTAAAATTCAGGTATGCTTTTAGTTCCACTGGCTTTCAGTCTGTGAGGAATGTGATGTTTCCTCATGTTGGTTCCTAGAATTCCTTTGATAGGAAACAATACCTCTTACTCTATAATTGGGTCACGGTTTAAAATGAAGTATAAGTCTTCTTTCAATTCTTGCCAAACCATAAGTCACCTATATTAGATCTTTCCCCGATAGCAATTTTTGGAGACTGAGGTGTACTGTGGGAGGGAGTACTGGGCATAAGATTCTGCAGGAATGTGAGGAGAAAGAGAAGGAAAAATGCCCTTTTCTGCTACAGTGGATACAAAAAAATAACAAGCTAACATCCAGCACCTCACCTATGGCCCTAACCTCCCTGTAATTCATCTGTTCTCTGTACATATGTTCATATATGGGGGGAGGCCTCTCCAAACCTGGAATTTATTATAAAAAAAGCGTATGTGTTCGTACATGTTTAAACTTCAGTCTCTTTCAAAATACTCTCCATCTGATGCAATACATCTACCAAGACATTTTTTCCACTGTCAAAACAGTTTTTGAACTTCAATTTTGATGTCTTTTAGTGCTTCTGCTGTTTTTTTGTTTGTCCTCTTCCACATTGGCAAAACATTTCCCTTTGAGGACTTTTTTCATCTGGGGAAACAAAAAAAAAAGTGTTCAGGGTGAGATCAGGTGGATAGGGAGGGTGGGGCATGGGAAGTCATGCTGTTTTTTGGTCAAAAATTGCTGAACACTCAGCGCAGTGTGGGCAGTTGCATTGTCATTGTGGAAGAACCAGTCACCTATTTGCCACAACTCAGGGCATTTCTTTAGTGAATTATGACACACAGAAATACTAGATGGTACACAATGCTGATGGGTTCCTAGAATATTTTCTTAGTGGGAGAAGACTATACCATAAGGAGGGTCCTTTAAAAAGATCATTCTGGGTTTTTTTTTTTTTTTTGGTCCTCTCATATATTTGACATTCGCTCCCCTTCCTCAGACATGATTCTGCTTCTCCATCTTCAACCTGGGCTCATGCTGTTTCTTCCGGCATCCCTACTTGTGAATATGACACCATATTTACCAAACCATCTCAAGCTTTTTTTGAAGCTCTTGCCTGTTATTCTTTCCCTTGTGGTTTTGAATTTGAGACAAAAGATCTAAGCATTTTGGAGGCTTCTTGGCACATGCTGTGTCATGCCTTGAACTAGCACGAGCGGTGTTCTTGTATCAGTTGTATAGTAGATAGAGATGGATAGAGATAGGGATAGAGATACTTAAAAATGTAGTAGGTAAGTGCTGAGCACACAGGCACCATCCTGAGTTTTTTGTTAGAACTTACGATGTTGCTTAGGGTCAGCGCTGCTTCATGGGAAGCCTATTTATGAGACCATAAAAAGCACCTGAACCTTAAGAGAGAAGCTAAGTGTCCTGAGTGAACTACTTGGACCATGGAGAAGGGTTGGGTGAAGGAGAAAACCTCTGAAAAGAGGGCACCCAGGTCCAGATAATTGACCGGCAGCCTCTTCTCCAAATCTGTAGCATACTCTGTTGCAGACAGATTCTATTCAACTAAGGACCTGTAGTGTCCTGTCCTGGGCAATGAAGTCAAAAGGAGAGACAGGCCATTAAGCCCCATATTTTTGGTTCTGAAGTGTGGTTGCTTAAATGCTTTTTACTTGTGAACACATTGGCTTCTTTCCTGCCAATGCCCGGAAACCTCTGACTCATGCTAAGAATGCTACTTTGCAAAATGACCTCAGTGTAGTGGATGAGAAAAGCCAATGAGGAGGTAGGTGTTTCTGGGTGCAAACGAGGATCCTGGGATGTCTCAGTAGCTGATTTAACATGCATAGTACTTGACAGTTTACAAAACAGCTTCACACATGTTTCTTCATTGGACTCCAAAATTACTCACAGATATGGGGAGAACAGTGATAATAATTTCCCACTTTACAGAGAGCAACCAGCCACCGTCATCAGTCAGCTCCCGTAAGTATATGAAACTGCTATACCATCTACCAGTTGTCTCCACATGGATAATGAAGGGCAGGGCAGATTCTTGAACCCAGAACGTCATTTGCCAAGTTTCAGGATATCTCTGCTAGCCTCAAAGCATCCCAGATAACACCCACCACCACCACCAAAATGAAAAAGCTAGGAGTGTCAGGCTAGATGGAGTGGCTCATACCTATAATCCTTGTACTTTGGGAGGCTGAGGTGGGAGGATCACTTGAGCCCAAGAGTTTGAGACCAACCTGGGCAACATAGTGAGACCTCGTCTCTACAAAAAATTTAAAAATTACCCTGGCATGGTGGCACATACCTGCAGTCCTACCTGCTTAGGAGGCTGAGATGGAAGGATTACCTGAGCCCTGGAAATCGAGGCTGCCATGAGCCATGATCGTGCCACTACACTATAGCCTGGGCAACAAAGTAAGGTCCTGGTTTTTTTTGTTTTAGTTTTTGTTTTTTTTGAAGGCTGGGCTTGGTGGCTCAGCTTGTAATCCCGCACTTTGGGAGGCCAAGGTGAGTGAATTGCCTGAGTCCGCGGGTTCGAGACCCGCCTGGGCAACTTG
>NW_007260516.1:1112995-1124186 GCF_000164805.1 Carlito syrichta
TGGTAGTGCACACCTGTTGTTCCAGCTACTTGGAAGGCTGAGGCGGAAGGATCGCCGGAGCCCAGCAGGTTGAGGCTGTGGTGGCCAGGAGTGTGCCACTGCACTCCAGTCTGGGTGACAGTGAGACTCCAACTCCAAATAATAATAATAATAATAATAATAATAAAAAATAAATAAAAATAAAAAAACAAAAAGAGAAAAAGGAAGAAAGATATTTCCAGGAAGTGACATAAACACACAAAAGTGGGGAGAAGAGAACAATAAACAAAGCTGTCTGAGACTATGCAAACTAGAACCGGTCCAGGGAAGAATGTATTAACTTTTTTCAGCAGGTGATTCTTCACTTTTTTGGAGAAACAAAGAGAATGAGAAATATGCAAAATGGTTGCCTGCCCCATATTTCTTCCTTGGCACTAGTATTTATAGCCCAATAGAAGGGCTGGAAATGGCCAGCACTGCTTTCCTAGCCTCCATTGCAGAAAGGGCATGCATGTGCAACTTAATCCCGGCCAATAGGACCAGAAGATATGTCTTCTGAGAGCCTTCTGGAAAGATATGCCTCCCTGACATGGGGCTTGCTCGCACCTTGTTCAGTTCGGTGCCTGTGAGATTCGCTGATAACACAATATGCACTTGACAGGCAGCTCATCTGTTTGAAAGACTGGGCTTTTGGACATTTGTAAGCCTTTTGTGGTGTGTGTGTGGGGACAAGTCTGTAAGTACAAGTGAAAAGGGGGTGTTGTAACTTGAGGCCAACTCACCAACATGGGCTTTTCAGTAATAAAGATGAGAAGCTAATGGCCAGGACTTGTGGTAAGTAGTATCCTTTTTTCTTCTGCTTGGCCTGTAAATGTGGCTTTTCTGAAGTGTTCAGGCCCTGCTGCCTGTCTTGGCTTCAGCACCTAATAATGTTGTTGCAAATGTCAGGGGTGGAACAAGCTCAGTTGTGCTGTAGTAAGTGGGAGACTGTTATGAAACAGGGACAAGTCACTAATAGCTTTGGTGACAAATCATGACAAGGTGCATATTACCCAAGGCGATTACATGCGTCTCGTGGGCATTTGATAGACTCTGGGACTGACTTTAATGACCCGAGAATCTATTTACCCTTTTCATTTTCACTGTTATGTCCTAGAAACAAAAACATTCAGAAAGTTATTGTAACTATGAAATTGCAGCAATTTCTTTAAGAAAAATAAAGTTTGATCCATCCTTTGACTTGGAAAATGATTTATTATGCTTTGATTCAAAGGAAGAGTAAAACTAGGATGGGGGAATGGATCAGCTCACCGTGTCTATTACTTGGCACCAAACCCTTTGGGCACCCACTCAGGATGGATGGATTTTTACATTGCTGCATTGGAGGAGGCAGCCAGGTCCATGCTGTTTTTGAAAAGTCTCTAAAGACCAATGGTCTGTTATAATCTTATGGATGCTATTTCTGAGAGATTTTGGAAGGGTTTTCCTAAATGGAATGAGAGAATATTCATAAAGTATCAAATGAAGTCACCAAACAATTATCTACATAAGTAGGTTCCTCACTTTTGTGAAGCCACTACAGTTATCTGTGGTCTCTTTGGTGCTACTGCTCAGTTGTAGATCTTGGAGCAATGCCACTCCTCAGTGATGCCTATAAGTGACAAAAAAAGAATTCTCAGCAAATTAGAAATACATCAAAATATCTTCGCTTGATAAATGGTATCAATCTCAAATATAACAAACCTGATTCCTAAATGCGAGATGTTAGTGGTATTCACTTTAGAATCAGAATGAGATGAGGATGACAGCTCCTACACCATCCACCCGCCATTGGAGGTGTGGTATAAAGATATGAAGATAAAGAATAAGGATGGAATTTCTGAAACCAGCAGCAAATAGAAAATAGCATACAGAAAGGGACACTAATTGTAAGAGAGTTCAAGAATACATTTAGCAAAGGATGTATAAGATCTGTGTGAAGAACATTGTTGACTGTATATCAACAGAATTTTCTTGAAAGTCACTAAGATGATCTATATAAATACAAAAATATACCATTTCATGTGTAGAATGTCTCAATATTGTGAACTTGTAAATTCTTCTTAAATTGAATTATGGATTCAGGGCAAACTTCATTAAAATCTCAACAGTGGTTTTTGAGGAACTTGATAAGCTAATTCTAACATTTAAAGGCAAGAGCAAAGTCTCAAGGAGAAACAAGACCCTGCTCAAGAAGAATACACTGAAGGACTGGAATTACCAGGTAGCCAGACATAAAACTATTATAATTCACATAATGTGGCATTTTCACAGGGAGTTACAAATCACACTAAATAAGGAGAGTAGCCAGCCCAGAAACTGATCTAGATATGGAACTTTATGTGACAGAGATGGCATTGCAAATGACTAAGAAAGGAGGTTGTATTTAATAGATGGTGTTGAGAAAGTTAATTATCCATATGGAAAAAAATGAAGCTTGAGTTTTATTTTCACATTGTAAAGAAAAATCAATTCTAGTTGAATTAATGCATGAATATAAAAGGCAAAACTTTTCTAAGAAAGCATGAGATGATTTGCATCCTTGAGGAAAGGAATATATATTCAAATAAGACACAGAAAGCACTAACCTAATTTTAAAAAATTACCTACATTAAGTTAAGAATTTATGTTCAAAGACATCATAAGGTAAATGAAAACATAAGGTGATGGCATTTGTCTGACACATAACAAATAAAATTGATTTCTAGAATATGCAAAAATCCTACAAATTAATTTAAAAAGAAACAATTCAATAGAAGAAAGAGGGAAAAGCCATGTTACTGAAGAGTCAACAAGAATGGCAAATATATATAACAAAAGATGTTTGACTTCACTTATAAAGAGGGAAATGCAAATTAAGTCTCCTTTTATAAAGCTCAAAACCAAGCAAAGACAAGTATTATATTGCTTATTTATAAATATATATGCTAAAATTATAAGACAATCAAAGATGAGCACCAAATTCAGTGTAGTAGTCACCTCTGGAAGAAAAGGTTTAGGATCAAAGAGGAAGATCCCAATTTGCAGGATTCAACACTATGAATAAAGCTCTAGTTTTAAGTTTGTTGGCGGGTTCATCATATTCGTTTTGTTATTACATTTCATAATTCATGTATTTGCTACGAACATTCTTTAATATGTATTACATATTACATCAGTGTTTCAAACCGTCAGTGGAGAAAGGAAAGAAAGAGACTGGATTCAGCCTTTACTCTGCTTCCTTGCATTTCCAATCCCATCTTGGAGAGTGGGTCCTTTGAAGCCATGGAAAACATCTTCCAGTGCCGTATCTATTTTAGGGTGCTAGGGGAAAAGAGCCCATTCTCCTAGCCCCTGGTGAAATCTCTTTGTGCGGGTTCCTGACTCTGGCCTCTGCTCTGTAGATGGTAGAAACTGATTCACTGCTTCTTGAATAAAGTGAAGAAAGGTAAATGAGTTGTGTCAGCAGAATTATAATTCAAGCATAAAATGGTCTTTGCGCTGTGTTGTACTCAATGCCACACACAGATGGGTGTTTCATAAATGCCTTTTGATGTTAGATAGCAATGATGAGGAAAAGTATTCCTTTGAGAGAAGGTATTGGTTAATGCTGGCAGAGTCGTGAAACTTACACATGATAAACTTTTTGACACATGGATAAAATGCCAAATAAATAAGCACTTACAAAGCGTGAGCTATAGATTTCCTTGATTTTCCTCAGTTGAAATTGCTCCTGGAGGCTAAGCCAGGAGTTTCATCCTAAAGGACAGGCTTCCTGGGGCTGTTTTGCTCTGGGAATTATGGGAACACCTGTTTTGCTCTGGGAATTTTGGGAAGGCGAATTGCCTTCCTTTCTCAACTTGTAGGTCCCAGAGTCTAGCTGGGAAATAGGAAGCGGTGGGGTGGTGGCAGTCAGCATTGTTTTGCCCTGCCCTGGCCTTAAAGAATTCTCATTGGCCCAGCTCGGTGGCTCAGCCTGTAATCCTGCGCTTTGGGAGGCCAAGGTGAGCGGATTGCCTGAGCCCGTGGGTTCGAGACCAGCCTGGGCAACTTGGCGAGACTTCATCTCTACAACAAATCAAAAACTAGCCAGGCATGGTAGTGCGCACCTGTAGTTCCAGCTACTTGGAAGCCTGAGGCGCAAGGATCGCCGGAGCCCAGCAGGTTGAGGCTGCGGTGGCCGGGAGCAGTCACTGCACTCCAGTCTGGGTCACAGAGTGAGACTCCGATTAAAAAAAAAAAAAGAATTCTCATCAGAGCAGCAAGGAGAGTGAAGGAGAGCTTTATCCTACATTCCAAAGGAAACTTGAGCATTCTCAGAATAGCTTATGGAGGGGAAAGGAAGGACTCTCTTGAACCTTGTCTCAATGGCTCTAGCCATTGGTGGAATGTCTGAACGTTGCTGTGATTCCTTTGCCTAGAGAATGGCCAGACCACTTTCCACTTCTCTTTTAGGGTCCCAGTTTCTGCCTGGAGGGCAAGCTGTCAGAGGAAGAAAAAGGAAAGCCTCCAAAAAAGAAAGTGGATATTGATTTTGAATTCAATAAATATACAATGGAATTCCTCAAGACTCCTTAAAGCAAAAACAAAATGAAACTTAAAGACTTTGAAGACCATACAGGAAGCCTGGATTGTTTTTATTTGCTGGTTTTTAATTTCTCTCTCCTTTCTGCTGCTTTTCCTATCTGTGTGGGCAGTCCACTCCTGCTTCCTTCCTGCTTCTCTCAACCTTTCATGGCCTGATGGGAATCCTCTCTCTCTATGTCCCTGAATTCATTCAAGTGATAGTGAAAGGCTCTCTCCTCTGTGACTGTGACTTTTTTCTTTTCTTTTCTTTTCTTGTTTTTGGCTGAACAATGTTTTCGGCAACAATTCTTATTCAGCCTTTGGATTTTGATTGTTGCTGAGACCTGTTATTTTAATGCAGGGCCTGATACAATAGAGCATGAGCTTTCAAGTCAATTCAGTCCAGTTTATTCATGTAGACCCTGCTTTTTCCCAAATAGGAATTACAAAACCATCAAAAGGAACAGTTGCAATAAAATTAGCCACATAGCAGAAATATGTCAATCATCAGGATAAATAGAGCTGAAACTTGGCACTGAGCCGTCTGTCAGCACTGTGGAAAGAGAAACATGACAAGTTAGAAAGAGCTCAACACCTAAGAAGAGGAAACACAAGCTCCAAAGAGGAGGTAAGTCCCAGCCCCTACCACTGAACACTGAAAAAGTATTTATAGAGCTACATCTGGATTCAGATCCTAGCTCTACCACTTACTAGTCCTGTGTCACTAATTAGTTTTTAAACAGCTCCAAAATTAGGTCTTTGTAAATCTTTAAAGTGGGTAGAAATACATAACTGGGTTATTGTGAAGATTTAAATTATATATATATATATTCATTAGAGTACATGACACAATAGTTAATATCTATTTCTTCATCCATCTATCCATGTATCTGACTCCATTTCTCCTATCTCAATAAATCATCATTATTATTTCATTTTCCATGGTTTGGACATTTTTGTCCCATGAGACTATCAACTTTTCAAAGACAGGGAGTGCATCTTATATTTTTTTATTCTTGTTCTTTCCTGTAAAGTGCTGGTCATAAAGCTGGCATTAGATAAGCCTTTATTAGTTTGATTCTTCTCGTGAGTGAGACTTAGGTTCACCTTTGCTTTCATTATTTCAGGAATATTTGTCTTCTCTGTCAGTTTCTCCTTCCTCTTGACCTCAGTGACGAAGAGCATGTTCTACTTGCCTGACTTGGTCCCTGGGCTAACTCTTCCAATGGTAATGAGTTTCCGTGACTTTCTCTGTCATTTCCAGAGAATGGTAAGTACTCGCTACCACTTTGTTGTGTCCCTCGTTGGACTCCACTGACCTTAGTTCAACAGGAAGAGAAAAATGGCAAGTGGCTTTTTCTAATCCAAATCCTGGCCAAGCGCAGTGGCTCAAGCCTGTAATCCCAGCACTTTGGGAGGCCAAGGTGAGAGGATTGCCTGAGCCCACGGGTTCAAGAATAGCCTGAGCAATTTGGCAAGACCTCATCTCTACAATAAATCAAAAAATTAACCGGGTGTGGTAGTGCATACCTGTAGTTCTGGCTACTTAGAAGGCTGAGGGGGAAGGATCTGGAGCCTAGCAGGTTGTCGCTGGGGTGGCCGTGAGCACGCCATTGCACTCCAGCTTGGGTGACAGAGTGAGATTCCAAATCAGAAAAACCCTAAAAAACAAACAAACAAGTCCTGGGCAATTGGAGCTGATAACTGAGAGTGACCTCTCAACAGGTGTGTGGGAATACACCCCCCTGAAGGAAACTTAAAAGCCTTTTGAATCCACATGAGTTCTGGATATTTATTGGGTGAAAGGTTGACCCTTTTCCTCAGGAAAAAAATGTAAGAACCCCGACCCCTGCTCCCTGGAGTAGCTGTGCATTCAGAGAATTATTGTGCCAGTCCAGATGCGTTGGCATTCAGATCTTCCCACAGAGCCTGAATGATTCTCTTTGGGTTCTGAAGTTCAACTTCCCTTTGAAAGCATGATGTCGTGGCCTTCTAGATCACCTAAATCATGGTTCCCAGAATAGCTGCTGTGGAAGTTGCCAGTCAACTGGATGAAGATAGATACTCTCTTGAATCATCTTAAACTGTGTTTTCAAAGAAGGCTCAATTCATTCTAACTCAAGCCTTCAGAGATGCCCTAACAGTTTGCATCTCCCATAGTATTTAATCCTCCTGACGACCCCTCAACCAGGCACAATTATCCCAATTTGACAGAAACAAACACCAAGGCTAGCAGATACAAGTTTCAATACATCATCTTTCTCACTTCAGAGCCCCTGCTTTTTCCAGAGGACTAGGATACCTTTTTTTCCAGAATATAAAAATTTGATGTTTATTAAAAAATCATTTAACATTGCAACTCCCACACTTAATTAGCACTCCTTTTGGGGTTTGGACGTTTTTTGTTTAGGGTGGCGTATGACAAATCCAAAGATGATTTGGAAAGCCAGAATTTGGAAGCGTATTTAAAGAAGCAATAGTGTATTTAGAAATACAACAACTTAGCAGCGAAACTCCACAGGAGAACGGCAGAAGGTTTGCACATCGATGCCAGCTGTTGGGATCTACTGACTCATGCACACTCTTTCTTCCAGATGGTCTTTGCAGATTCCTAGTCGATGAGAATTTATTACACATAGTGGTTTTGTAAATAAATCTAAGGCTTATGGGTAAGATGTATATTATATTAATACAAGAAAAAAAGAGATTGTGAGCTTTTAAAAAATGTTCTAGGCATATATATTTTTTTCTTACCCTTGTATTTGGTGAGTCAGGGGTGAGGATCACCATTTGAGTTAAAAGTTTCCAGCTTGTATCTCTGTCTCTTGGTTCCACCTTTGTCATGTTTTTGATAAGGAGCTATATTATCAAGAGAAATTCTTCAAGTATAGATGTGATAATTCTCAAGTTCAAACAAAGTTGAACAAATAATGTGAGTTGTTGGTTGGTGCATTCTGCTCTGTAGATGAACACAGTTCTTTCTTATGTTGCTCAATGCAAACTACTTTGGAGATTAGAAGTAACATTAAAAATAAACAAATAAGCCAGGGCAAAATATAAACATGAGTCTGTGCTGATAAACGTAAAAGTATGAATTTAAATCATTCTTATGAGAAAGAAAAAAAACTTAGAAATGCCACAGCTACCTGTATTTTAAATAACATTTTAAAATTATTATTAGCAGTCATTCATATTTTAGGAAAGCTGAAAATTATATTATCATTGTGATTATTACATTTAACTGCACTGTACTTCGGGGTATGATTTTTTTCTGGTTCAAATGAATGCCAATCATTCTTTGACTCTCCTAGGGTGACGTCTAGAGTTGGTCCTGTTCACTGATTTGCTAGAATAGCTCCTTGAACAGTGGGGACATCCCTTTTAGGGTCCTGCTTCTCATAACATAGACAGACCTTGGAAAAATGCACCAACTGATTTTTTTCTACCTTTACCTGGTCATGTAGATGCGACTTGGGTCTTCAGTTGAATTTGGCAGCTGTAGAGTTTGAGATTCTATATAAAGTTATCCAAATTGGCAGCTCTAACCATATAGTTAGGATTAATATTACAGTGAACAAGTATACTCAAGGCAGAATGAATCAGGCAGAATGGCTGAAATCTCTAGAATTTTTCAGACATACTCTCACTTTCTCCCAAATTTGAAAACTCTTCCTTAAGAAACCCATTGTTTACAATTCATCTTCTAGAGTTTTAACAATCTATTTTTAAAAAATCCATTTTATATATCCATTCCTAGGGCTGGTAAACACACAGCATATACATACACACATACTCTTATTCTCAGACATTACTTGGATTCAACTCACTGTCAAATCTACTACTCGTTTGGCTTTGCTTTCCACCTCCTTCTAAAAAGAAAACACCAGAAAACCACCCTCCAATCCCTTCCCTCCATGAAAGAAGTGGTTTTGAAAAAGTAAATAAAGCAACAAGGAATAAGGAGACTCGTTGTGTTGATTTTGGAATGAGAGTGTGACCGTGGATTTAGTGCTTGTTATTCAACTCTGAGGATGCATTGAAGTCAACCATGTCAATCAGACTGTTTGTATAGTCAGACCTAATCAGGAAACAGAGCCTAGCAAAACCACATTTAGCAGGCTGCTAAATTCTGCTGCTCTCTTCAGATATTGTAACTTTTTATAAGGTGTTCATAGGAATGTTGTTCTGTGGGAGTGCTTTCAGCACATCAATCTGATTTTTTAAAATAAGGAAATGGTATGAATTCTAAATTATATATCACACACACACATACACATGTATTTTTGCTGTGGACAGCTGCTCAGATGTTTTCAGATGCATTCAACTTTAGATGTAACTTTAGGCAATGACATCAAACTAGAACTCAGACTTACACTGCAATCTGGTCAGTCTGCCCTGGGATTTGGGGATCATTCTGATGCAGAATTGGGATCATAGTTGGTAGATGCCTGGTGTATCACTCTGGGCTGCTAAGAGCCGTCTCTACTCGGCCACAGCCAGCACCCCTCTGTGGACTACATCACATCAGAATGGGAGCGGTCTGAGAGTTGGAGGTGATTTAGTACTACCACTATATACATATGTATTTAAAGAAGAGATCTATGGGTTATCATGGGAGAAGGTAGTGTTTGGCATGAACAGGGGTAGGTGGGACACATGAACTTTGGGGCTCTCTCTCTGCAGGACTGATTTGTTCTTAAATTGACAGAATAATTGTTTGCTGCTTTAATCATCAACATTTAATTCTCATTTTGGATCATGGCTATATGTAGTGAAGATATACCTATTTAAGTGTTTTCATTTATTAAATATCAAATAAGCAATTCTGTTAAACAAATAAAAAACAAACGTAAGTGATAGCGTTGACTACCTCCAATGATTGTTTTGTGGTCATATGCACCCAGGCCGGAACCAACAATCCAGGGATCTCAAACCCAATGGCTAAAGGTGTTAAGCATGTAAATAGTGGAAGTAGATGGAACTCAACTAATGACCCGTCCAAAAGGACACCCCACTCAGTTCTGGTAACTATGGTCATACGTAGGCACTCGAACCTAACGTGGCCAAACCTGATTTTCAAAGGGACTGCCGATGTCCTACATGTAATTATTCCCACTCACTCATTCATATTGCATGATTTCTATTCATCCTTTAAAACTTTGTTTAAATATTATCTACTCTAGCAAGCAAATAAGCAGCTTCCCAGATGAGAGGAGATACTCACAATCTATACATCTGACAAAGGACTAATACCCAGGATCTACAGAGATTTCAAACAAAGCAGGAAAAAGCAAATAACTCCATTAAAGAATGGGCAAATGACATGAAGATATACAAATGGCCAACAAATGTGAAAAAATGCTCAACATTACTCTTCATCAGGGAACTGCAGATTAAAACCACAATGAGAAATAACCTTATACTAGTCAGGATGGCTTTTATTATTAAAAAATTTTTTTAAATGCTGGCACAGATGTGGAGAAAAGGAAATGCTTATACACGATTGGTGGGAGTGTAAATTAGTACAACCTCTATGGAAATTGGTATGGAGATTTCTCAAAGAACTAAAAGTAGATCTATCATTTGACCCAGCAATCCCACCACTAGGTATCCACCCTAAGGAGCAGAGGTTGTTATATAAAAATGACACCTGCACCCACATGTCCATTGCAGCATAATTCACAATTGCGAAGATCAACTTAAATGCCCATAAACGCGGTATATATACACTATGGAATACTATTCAGCTATCAAAAAGAATGAAATAATATCTTTTGTAGCACCTTGGATGGAATTGGAGAACATCATCTTAAGTGAACTAACTCAGGAACAGAAAACCAAACACCTCGTGTTCTCACAAGTGGGAGATAAACTAAGAATCTGAGAAGGCATAGGAAATGATAATGGTCTTTGGAGACTCAGAAATGGGAGGAGGGAAGGGGTGGAGGAACAAAAAATCACCTGCTGGGTACAATGTGCACAGGTGGCGGTGGTGAGTACACTTAAAGCCCAGACTTCTTCACCACCATACAATGCAACCATGTAACCAAAAACTGTTTGTAACCCCTAAAACCATTGAAATAAAAAAATTAAAAGTAAAAGTAAAATTAAATTTAAAAAATATAATCTGCTCTGGGAAACATTTCTTAACTCATGTGGTGAGAATGAATTTCTCCATACCCACTCTCAAACACACATAGCACATTGTGTAAACCTGCAATGTTAATTGACCTTACTAGTAACACAGTCATTGCATGTTTAGCGACTGTCTCTCTAGCTATCCAGTGAGTTGCTCGACGGCAGGCTCCAGGAGGCATTCACAAAGCACAGGGCCTGGCCCTGAGTAGATGCCACATGATGCTGAATGGTTGAAAGATGGCTATGCAAGTGGGATCTGGGTGGAAAGCTCTTAGGTTCTTAGAATTGATTTGGTGTAGCTGGGCTTGGTGGCTCAGCCTGTAATCCCGTGCCTTTGGGAGGCTGAGGTGAGTGGATTGCCTGAGCCCGCGGGTTTGAGACCTTCCTGGGCAGCGAGACCTCATCTCTACAATAAATCAAAAAATCAGCCGGGCATGGTAGCGTGCACCTGTAATTCCGGCTACTTGGAAGGCTGAGGCGGAAGGATCGC